>NW_013762422.1:0-890 GCF_000517525.1 Limulus polyphemus
TCTCTCTTCTTGTTTCTTTTCTTTTTCCTCCAACAACTGCTGTAATTTCTCTTCTTGTTTATTTTGTTGTTCAAGCTCCACTGTTGCATGTTTTCTTGCAACTGCTGTTGTCTCTCTTCTTGTTTCTTTTCTCTTTCTTCTTGTTTATTTTCTCGTTCTTCTTGTTTCTTTTGCTGCTCTTGTATTGCTACCATCAAGTCTGCTAAGCTGTAGTTTGATTTTCCGCCTCTCGTTTCCATTTTTTTTGCCCCACTCTCTGACACCAATTTGTTACGTCTCCGTTCGTTAGTTAATTTTCCGTAACTTCGTTCCGACGAAACTTTAGCGACACAAGTCCTTTTTTATATAAAACTGGTTTATTCTTTCCGAATACAACTTTACGATACACTTAATTTCAACAGTCGCTCTATAACAACGCTATAACTTACGTCTCACGTGGCCAACAATATTCTGTCGGCATACATTCAATTACTCATTACCTTGTTCCGTCACGTTGTGAGCGTCTTATATATATACCAGACTACCCCCAATCTAGTAGTCTCCCGATAATTCATGAAGGTTCGAGAAGGACGTGGCGTGATACTAGTCACGTGACCTCGCTGACGCAACATTACAAATTATCAGTTGAGCAAAAAGGTACTCTTACAGGGTTGAACATAACTTTGAACACTAAACACTGTAACATCAACAAAGCCAAGTTTGCACACGCCCACACCACACACACAGATTATTTTCGTTCACTTCATTCCGAGCACAAGAGTGTTTAAGCCACTGGAATTTATTGTTGCGTCATCGAGATCATGTGATTCTCACGCTCTCTACTATCTAGAATTATCCTGTACTTTGGCGAATGTTCTAGTTCTTACTAGATATAGGGTAGGCGGATATAA
>NW_013762423.1:0-890 GCF_000517525.1 Limulus polyphemus
TTATCAAAACGGTAACATTTATACTCGTTAATTCTGAAGTCCTGAAAAATTTATGTCAAAGTTCCTTCAAAAAAACCTCCTTCCAATTATAATCTAGCAACCAAAAATGAAAGTTTGAAAAATGCTAAGTGTTTCTTTATAAAATTTTTCAAATTCCACAGGTTTTTTGGTTAAAGGTTATTGTTTAATTCATTACAAGATGTTCGTAAATATAGTCCTGCTCGGTTCTACATCAGGCAGTCTTAACGCTTCATATTTGAAAGATGCTTTGCCTGTTATACAATGACAACCTTGATATCTGTAAAGATTATTGCCTATAATACAGTACTACGTCAAACAAAGTCGATGCTTTATATTTGATTGAAAAGTGCATTACATATGATGCATGATACATTAGACAGCCTTAGTGTTAAAAATTGTATTGTCTATGATACAGAGCTACGTGGACAGTCGTTAAAAAGTGTATTGTCTGTGATACGGAGCTGAGTGAACAGCCTTAATGCTTTATATTTTAAGTCTATAGTAGTGAATGCTAATCTCTTATTACATTTCTCGCTAAAATATCCCGTACTGGACACAACAATACTAAATACTGTATTAACTGATATCTGAGATATCCTGTACTGGACATAACAACACTAAATACTGTATTAACTGATATCTGAGATATCCTGTACTGGACATAACAATACTAAATACTGTATTAACTGATATCTGAGATATCCTGTACTGGACACAACAACACTAAATACTCTATTAACTGATATCTGAGATATCCTGTACTGGACATAACATCACTAATGCTCTAATTATGTGTCATCCCATAAATAGAACATGTACTTATTCCACTATCTGGCGTCTGATTAGAATTAGATGTCAATCCATAGATA
>NW_013762424.1:0-890 GCF_000517525.1 Limulus polyphemus
CTAAGACATGGGTGAAAAACATCAACTCGATGATTATACCATAATTTACTAAGACATGGATAAAATGCGTTGACATACTTTATCATGACATGCGTAAAATACATCAAAACGATGATTGTACCATACTTTATTAACACATGAGTAAAATACATGATCTCAATCATAATACCATACTTTATTAAGACATGGGTAAAATACATCAACATGATGATTATACCATTCTTTACTAAGAAATGGGAAAAATAAATCAATACGATGATTATACCGTACTTTACTAATACATTTGTGAAAAACATCAACACGATTATTATACCAAAATTTACTAAGACATGGGTAAAATACATAGACACGATGATTATACCATACTTTATTAAGACATACGTAAAATACATCAACACGATGTTTATACCATATTTTATTAAGACATGGATAAAATGCATAGACATACTTTATTAAGACCTGGATAAAATACATGAACACGATAATTATACTATACTTTATTAAAAGATGGGTAAAATACATGAACACGATGATTGTACCGTATTTTTTACGACATGGGTAAAATACAACAACACGATGAGTATACCATACTTTATTAAGACATACGTGAAATACATATACACGATTTTTATACCATACTTTATCAAGACATGGGTAAGATACACGAACATGATGATTATATTATACTTTATTAAGATATGGAAAAAAGAAATGAACACGATGATTATAACATAATTTATTAAGACTTGGGTAAAATACATGAACACGATGATTATACCATACTTTACTAAGAGATGAGTGAAATACATCAACACGATGATTATACCATAATTTACTGAGAAATGGTTAAAATACATAACATGAAGATTATACCATACTTTATTAAGACA
>NW_013762425.1:0-888 GCF_000517525.1 Limulus polyphemus
CTTAATGTACATTAGTTACATACATGGTGATGGCATAACGAAAATGAAAATATGCATTTGTAATAACATTTTACATACATTTTTACTACAAGTTTAAAGTTTTAATGTTCATGAACACGTTGAGTTTATATTCAGGCTAAGGTACCTTTACTTTAGTATTGTTACGTCTCCGTTTGTTAATTGATTTTCCGTAAATTCGTTCCGACGAAACTTTAGCGACACAAGTCCTTACTTAATAAAACTGGTTTATTCTTTCTGAATATAACTTTACCGATACACTTATTTTCAACATTCGCGCTAAAACAAACACTATAACGAACGAACGTTAACTTCAACAATACCCTGTGACTGCAGTTCAATTACTCTCTACCTACACACACATAATCGCGTCACGCCGTCACCCTCTTATATATATACCAGACTACCCTATATCTAGCAAATGCTAGGGCATTCACGAAGGATAGTTCTAGAAACGTGGCATGACACTAGTCACGTGATCTCGCTGACGCAACACTGCCCCCTCCTTAGTAGAGTTCGTCCCGAACAATAACCACATACAATAAACCAATAACAATTAACAATAACTTAATTAAATGTACAGAATTACAATCACAAAATTACAATTCAACAAAGTCTCTTAATTTTACGGGACGTATCTTCTTCCGTACTGGTCTCCGTCTTGTTGGCTTCTGCTTCACGTGGGGTTCATCTGCTTCATCAGGAAATGTTCTATCGTCGGTAACAGTCACATCAGTGGTAGTAACTTCATAAAGAGCTTCATCGTTTCCCTCTCAAAACTGAGTAGTAGTTTCTTCTTCGACGGTGGCTTCTTCAGGTGGCCTATTCAAACTTTTGGCTTTTTTAGTCAAAATCATGTAGTGGAGCAGC
>NW_013762426.1:0-890 GCF_000517525.1 Limulus polyphemus
CTGCTCCATCAGGAAATGTCCTATCATCGGTAACAGTCTCATCAGTGGTAGTAAATTCATCAAGAGCTTCACCGTTTCCCTTCTCAAAACTGAATAGAGTTTCTTCTTCAACAGTGGCTTTTTCAGGTGATACTTCTTCAGCAGCGTCATTTGTTCCTTTGTTCACTTCATCCCAACTGAAATGTCCTGGACCGTGATAATGCCAAAGCCTGTTGGCATGCATCACTTTTGGCTTGCCTCGCCGACCACATTTGATTCGGTCACGTCTGAGAGACGATCCACTATGTCATATGGGCCTTCCCATGGAGAAGACAACTTAGGAGACTTCCCTTTGGTCTTCCTGGGATTATACAACCACACCTCGTCTCCTGGTACAAAGCTGACTTCAGTAGATCTCTTATCATAAGTTAACCTCATCGAATCAGCAGACGTTTTCAAGATTGAATGCACTTGATGGTGAATATCATCCATCCTTTCCGATAATACTGTTGTGTCAGCGAGGTCACGTGACTAGTATCATGCCACAACCTTCTAGAAATACCCTGTTCCTTCGTGAATGCACTAGCATTTACTAGAGATGTTAGTCTTGTATATATATAAAACGGTCACAACGTGACGGAACAATGAGTAATTGAACTGCAGTCAGAGAGAATATTGTTGAGCACGTGAGATTTTCGTTTGAATTATAGTGTTTGTTATAGTGTGATTGTTGAAATTAAGTGTATCACAAAGTTATATTCAGAAAGAATAAACCAGTTTTATTTAAGAAAGGAATTATGTTGCTAAAGTTTTGTCGGAACGAATTTACGGAAAATTAACTAACGAACGGAGACGTAACAATACTTTCACAAACTCTGACATATTCTCAGGCAACTCTTCATAGGGTGGGT
>NW_013762427.1:0-1849 GCF_000517525.1 Limulus polyphemus
TTTCTCTCTCTCTTTTTAACATTTTCAAGAAGTTATTAAAAAGAAGATCCTAAATTAGGACAGCAACGAGCTCATAAACCAGACAAGATCATAGCAGCAGCCGTTTTTACCTCATAGTATAAGCGTAAAAACGTTAATAAAGTAACAAATACATATTAATTATTACTCAAATTATTATTTTGGTCGTTCTTAATGTATCAAGCGTCTATATGCAAATAAAAGCCAAAAACTATGGTTTTTATCATTAAATGAAGATGTAGCCTAAAGATGCTTTGCAAGCTTTATGGCATAACCAGGTTTCATTCACCCAGGCCCCTGGGCAGTTGCCCCCTGGCACCCCCCTCACCCCCATCGGCTGGACTGCTTATGGTATTTAAGAAAAAATTAAACGTAAAGAATGAAAATAAATCACAAATAAAAACAAGCATCAGCAGTTAATGAGTTGGGATTAGTAGACACATGTTTGATGAGAATATACCATCAGAATTCAAGATGATGTCTCTGTGAAAAACATTTTAATGATGATTGTTAGTCCATGCCAACACTGCTGATCTATCATTGGTGCCATTGTTTTGTTATGTAAAAGTCTGGTTAGCTATTGGTTTAAAATAAAACTTATTTTTAAATAACACATTTGGACACTTTGTTCTGTACTGTATCTATTGGTATGGATGAAACCTAATTCTTACTCGTATTAGGTTATTTTCAAGGTTTTAATTACAGGTTCAACCGTCACAGTTATATGGATTTTTTTTACTTTTTATTCTACAGGTTTATATTGTAATTTTTGTCCTGCCATGGACGAAACTAAGGGAAAGCTTGGCTCTTCCCTGTAAGTATTACAAGTTTTATATAAAAATTTAATTACACAAGTGTTTAAATAAATGTGTAGTTAACATATTCATGTATTTCTTTAGGATTTGTTAAATGTAAAGAATAATACAAAAAAAATCAAATGTTTTTTTCTGATGTTGTACTATGTCCCTTTTTAGCCACGGCATAGCAGCTCATAGAACAGCTCTGAGTTTTTTTTTCTCAGATACAAACTTTTAGCTCATAGCTCCATCATCTCTTGACAGATTTGAGATCTAATTACAGTTTTGGACTTGGGAAGTCAAACCCTTTTGATTGATGTATTTGACAATGCCCAAGTCTCGTATATTAATTTACTCTAATCCTGCCTAAAAGAATTTCAATTTGAGGGTAGGCTAGTAGAGATCCTGATGAGTAATAAAATTGAATTGGATATATGCATGCCCCATGCTTGGTATTGCTGGTGCACAAAAATATAGCTAATAAAAAGGATAAAAAAGATCTCGTAGATTAATTTACTCTAATCCTACGTAACAGATTTTCAAGTGCTGTGGCTATTGAGGATTGATACGAAAACTTCATTTTCTTTGTATTTAGTTTGTTTGAATTAATGAGCTTGATAGTTTAGACTGTAATGCAGCAGTTTTTAATATATTTAAAATTGAAGAAAAACTAAAGTGAGTTATTCTTCATTACAAACTAGAGACATAACAGTTTAACTTGTGTATCAAAGACTTTTAATATGAAACCACAACTACACAAACACTGAACTCGACTTTTAATTTTGTATTATTTTTCTTATGTTTCTTTACTTACCAAATCCCATCAATCTCTCCATAATAAATTAGGCCACTGCCCACAGCCTGGGTGATGTTCAATAAGGCCAAAAACAATGTATACCAGTAAAAGGATTTTTTGGCTGCAAGTAGCAACAACAACAACAGGTTGAGTTGTTGTAACTGAAGAATGGACAACTGTTTTTGTGACAATTTTTATTGTTGCAACAAGATATTAATTGTTACATGTAGGTTTTGTT
>NW_013762428.1:0-2226 GCF_000517525.1 Limulus polyphemus
AATCACGAGTAACCGGATGCGGTGATATTAATCACGAGTAACCGGATGCGGTGATATTAATCACGAGTAACGGGATGCGGTGATAATAATCATGAGTAACCGGATGGGGTGATATTAATCACAAATAACTTATAAAAATTAAATATTTTTTTTATGATTAAGATTTGAAAATTCTTCAAAATTCTTATCAGTCTTACACTGACATGTTTTCTTTGTTTGTTTAGAATTAAGGACAAAGCTCTTCCCACCATGGGTATCGAAACCCGGTTTCTAGCATTGTAAGTCCACAGACATAACGCTATGCCACTGGGGATGTGTGTTTTCCTTGCTTTGATTAATAATTTTCTACGGTATGTTGTAGTACTTTTTGAGTCATCTGTTAAGATTAATGTCTGCTCAATATTTTGTTTCTCGTGTTTCATTTACAAATCACTTCAGGATTTGTACATCGTCCGCTCCTATAAGTAGTCTTTTCTTGTTTAAGATGTTGAAAATGCTCCTTTAAGAACTTGTAAGTTGTCCCTGTAGGAGAAAACAACAGTGTGACTGAAGACAGTGACTCCGTGAGAGATAATCAACAAGCATCCGAGCCAAGTCAGCTCTTGTTTTTTCTTACCAATAATAATCATAAAGCACCACAGGCGAGAAACACGCTACCTGGAAGGGTTATTGGAGTTGGAGAAACGTCAGTAAGCATTGATTATTTTGTTGTTATGGGAATGAAGAATTTGAGACAACTTTTTGTTTTGTTTCTTTTCTTTGAAAAAAACTAGATTGATTGACATCGTGTGTATAGGTACACCAATAATAACCAAAAAATTAGGAGTGAAAATACATACCTGTAACAATTAAAATTAGGAGTGAAAATACATACCTGTAACAATTAAATAGTGAAGATACACCTGTAACAATTAAAAATTATTAGTGAAGATACACATGTAACAATTAAATAGTAGTAAAGATACACCTGTAACAATTAAGAATTAGGAGTGAATATACACACACCTGTAACAATTAAAAATTAGGAGTGAAGATACACACACCTGTAACAATTAAAAATTAGGAGTGAAGATACACACCTGTAACAATTAGAAATTAGTAGTGAAGATACACCTGTAACAATTAAAAATTATTAGTGAAGATACACATGTAACAATTAAAAAGTAGTAAAGATACACCTGTAACAATTAAAAATTAGGAGTGAAGATACACACACCTGTAACAATTAAAAATTAGGAGTGAATATACACAAACCTGTAACAATTAAAAATTAGGAGTGAAGATACACACCTGTAACAATTAGAGATTAGGAGTGAATACACAATTAAAACTGTAACGATTCTCAACTCAACTGATAATGTAGAACAAAAACGTAAACTACATCAACAATGATCTCTACCAGCCTCATTTAATGAATAAAATTACAGGAAAGTATCTATATCTAAAGAATTATATCGTATAATATTCCACAAAAAAATACTTTGTAAGTTAAAATGCACTGGATAATAACAACTAACCTACGAGCTTCTCCTTTACTCTCCTTATGATATGTTTATTTGGTTGCATGTGTACCCTTACTTCTCATGTTGTTACAGGTGTTTCCTCACTCCTAATCTCTAATTGTTACAGGTTTGTGTATATTCACTCCTAATCTCTAATTGTTACAGGTGTGTGTGTATTCACTCCTAATCTCTAATTGTTACAGGTGTGTATTATATAATCAAACTAGTGGATGATTCGGGTCAGTCCGACTTCACTCTACTTGTTAATGACCCATGACTTGAGTAGGGTCTGCAGTTTCATATTATATAATCAAACTAGTGGATGATTCGGGTCAGTCCGACTTCACTCTACTTGTTAATGACCCATGACTTGAGTAGGGTCTGCAGTTTCATATTATATAATCAAACTAGTGGATGAATCGGGTCAGTCCGACTTCACTCTACTTGTTAATGACCCATGACTTGAGTAGGGTCTGCAAAACTCCGACTGTCCACGTAACTTATTTAAACTATTTTGGCGCGATCTTCTGATTTGGATCATTTGACTTCACAGTAACTTGACTCTCAAGTTTCTTGTTGGGACGGAACACCTTGTTGGACTTTGATAGATGCTGAGTCTTATCTTGAGCTGACATACTTTATACATACTGGTGTTGTAATAGTTTACAGGTACTTTATACATACTGGTGTTGTAATAGTTTACGGTACTTTATACATACTGGTG
>NW_013762429.1:0-891 GCF_000517525.1 Limulus polyphemus
CTATCAAGACTTCTTGAACCTACGTGTTTTCTAACATCATGAATAAGAAACTTAAAAATGTTAAGTTTTGGATTGTGATATGCTTTAATCATAACATATTGTAAGTCAATAATGCCTGGAGACGGCTTGAATGGGTAATGAAGAAAAACTTTAATATGTGCTCATGTTAACTGTTTTATTAATACAACTACTAGGCATAGTGATTGTCTACTCACTACCACTAGCCATATTTTTGATATGACACAAATATCCTATCATTCTGATTGTGCCATGTATCATTATGAAGAATGTCAGTGCTATTGCATTTTGACTTTTGATTCATAGCCACACATTGTGAAGGTTTGCAAGAAGTTATAACTCGATATAAGCAGATAAGTCTGAAGTTATGACTCCTTTCAAGATCTCCACTTCTATGTTTAGCTTACCTTTGCTAATGAATATATCATTGTCATAATTTCTTTGAAATCTGGTCCTAATATTCCATCTGTTACTAAATTTATCTGCTTACAGATGTAGAATGAATGTTCAAGTTTTAAATCTCCATCTTCTATTTAAATGCAATATGGAAGAAGATACGTACCGTAATTTTGTGTTTGTAATTCTGTACATTTAATTAAGTTATTATTAATTGTTATTGGTTTAATGTAAGTGGCTATTGTTCGGGACGAACAATACTAAGGAAGGGGCAGTGTTACGACAGCGGGGGTTACGTGACACTAGTAACATGTCATTGTCTTCTAGAAATATCCTGTTCCTTCATGAATGCTCTAGCATTTACTAAATATGTGTTAGTCTTGTATATATATAAGACCGGCCACAAAGCATCGGTGAGACAGTGAGTAATTGAACTGCAGTCAGAGAGTATGTAATTGAACTGAGTATTGTTAAAGT
>NW_013762430.1:0-888 GCF_000517525.1 Limulus polyphemus
AACTAATTAGGTGTCATCAAGCTGAAGTCAAAGTGACTGAAGGAGTTGATGATGGTGAAATGGAACCAGGTATAGATAATAAATTAGAGCATGAAGCCACTGGTTGCCAGTGGATCTGTTAACAGGACGCCCACCTCATGTAGAGTTGCCTGAAAATGTGTCAGAGTTTGTGAAAGTGTTATCTGAAAGGATGGATGATATTCACCATCAAGTGCGTTCAACTTGAAAACGTCTGCTGATTCCACGAAGCTATGTTATGATAAGAGATCTACTGAAGTCAGCTTTGTACCAGGAGACAAGGTGTGGTTGTATAATCCCAGGAAGCCAAAGGGAAGTCTCCTAAGTTGTCTTCTCCATGGGAAGGCCCATATGACATAGTGGATCGTCTCTCAGACGTGACTTTCTGGATAAAATGTGGTCGGCGAGGTAAGCCAAAAGTGGTGCATGCTAACAGGCTTTGGCGTTATCACGGTCCAGGACATTTCAGTTGGGATGAAGTGGACAACAGAACAAATGACGCTGCTGAAGACGTGTCACCTGAAGAAGCCACTGTCAAAGAAGAAACTCTACTCGGTTTTGAGAAGGGAAACAGTGAAGCCCTAGATGAAGTTACTATCACTGATGTGACTGTTACCGATGATAGGACATTTTCTGATGAAGCAAATGAACCCCACTTGAAGCAGAAGCCAACGAGAAAGAGACCAGTATGGAAGAAGATACGTCCCGTAAAATTAAGAGACTTCGTTGAATTTTGATTTTGTGTTTCTAAATTCTGTACATTTAATTAAGTTATTGTTAATTGTTTATTGATTTAATGTAATTGGCTGTGGGTGAAGTGGCGTTGTTCTGGTCTTTCGTATGCCAAACAACTTGCAGCATTCATGGAAC
>NW_013762431.1:0-892 GCF_000517525.1 Limulus polyphemus
GGTTCCCGAAGCTGACTTATTGGTAGTATTGTTCTTACACTGGCTCCTCATATGTCCTTGCTCTCCACAGTTCCAACAACCTTTCTGGGTAGCAGTCTTTCCTGCTGTGGCATCTTCCCTGTGTTGAAGTTTCCTGCATTGAGCTTTCTTGTGCCTTGGTTTGTTACAGTGCCAGCAAAGTCCCCCAAACCTCTCTGAAAGCTGACCTTTTCTGGCTTTGAATCCTGATGACTGTACCAATCTTGGTACCTATGTGCTGGACTTAACATAGGATTGAAATTCAATAGCTGTGGCCATTGCATCCTGCATAGTAGGAGGGGTGTGCTTGCTTTACTTGTATCTACAGTTGTGGACTGTCCAAGGCATCTAAAAACTGATCCCTCAGCAACAAGTTGAAGACATCAGGTGGTGCAGTTGGGTAGGCCTTATGTGCCATACTTTCCAAATCCTGTGCCAGCTCTTGCAGGCTCTCCTCTTTAACACGGACTCTAGTCCTAAACCTAGCCCTGTAGACTTTGGACTGATTTTGAGGTCCATACCTCAGTTCTAGAGCAGCTACCAGTGCTCTATAGTTGTGCCTGTCGTTTGCTGAGAACTGTCCAAGTATTTCCAGTGGTTGTCCCTTCAGGCTCGTTACGAGGTACACTGCTTTCTGCTCCTCTGTCCATCCATTTATTTCTGCCAGTAGCTCAAATTGTGGTCTATATGCTTCCCATGGTGCCTTCCCATCGAATTCCTGTGGCTTCCTTTGTACTAGATCACCCCTATTGCTGACGCTCTTGTCTAGAATGTGACTTCTGGTAGGACTGAAGATATCTGCATTAGGGTTTAGCTGCAGGGTCTGGAAGAAGCTTCCCATTATCTGAGGCTGATTAGGTCGATGGCTAATATA
>NW_013762432.1:0-739 GCF_000517525.1 Limulus polyphemus
CCATCCCAAGGTCACATCATAAGTGAGCATGGTGTACAAACTGATCCTGACAAGGTGAAAGCAGTGCGTGACTGGCCAACACCAGACAATGTGGGAGAGTTGAGAAGTTTCTTGGGACTCTATACCTTTTACCGGAAGTTTGTGAAAGACTTTGCAACTATAGCTGCTCCACTACATGATTTGACTAAAAAAGGCCAGAAGTTTGAATGGACAGTTTCTTGCCAGCATTCTTTCAAAACATTGAAAGAAAAATTGGCCTCTGCTCCACTTTTAAAGCTTCCAGATCCCTCACTGCCGTACATACTGGATTGTGATGCTAGTAATGTCGGAATTGGAGGAGTGTTGTCTCAGAAAGTGGGCGAAAACGAACATGTGGTGGCCTACTTCAGTAGGGTTTTGAGTAGACCAGAGAGGAACTACTGTGTAACATGGCGGGAACTCCTTGCTATAGTAAAGAGTCTGACATATTTCCATCCTTACATCTATGGTGCAAGGTTTACCATCATGAGAGACCATGTCGCGTTGCGCTGGTTAAGATCATTAAAGAATCCAGAGGGACAACTGGCACATTGGATTGGAAAGATAGACCAGGTATAATTATGATATTGAATACAGAGAGGGAAAATCTGATGGTAATGCCGATGGACTGAGCCGAAGACCCTGCAAAAATGACTGCAGACATTGCTGCAAAAGAGAGGTTGAACTAACCAGGTGCCATCAAGCTGAAGTCAAGGTGACT
>NW_013762433.1:0-887 GCF_000517525.1 Limulus polyphemus
CCTCATTCATTCTGATTTTTTTGTGAAATCTACATCTTTTAGTCTCAAAACTGTATTGTGGCCTTTCTTTTATGTATTACGTTATGACGTTTTGTGAAACATTTGTACGTGATGGAGTAAAATGGATTCCAGTTTCAGATTCAGCGTACAGGAATTACTGTAGAACATGTAAAAATTTTAAGACAATAAAACCATCACGAGCCTGTGTTATCAGAATTTTTCTCTTTTTATAGAAATACAGAAAGCAATGGTAGGCCATTATGAAATGTACTTTCAAAATGATATATATATACATATTGCTGCCAAATTCAAAACGTCTTTGTACACTGAAGCATTAATATCCATTTATTTTCATATCTTACTTTGACATAACAGAATTCGTAAATATTCATAAATCTGCTGTCAAGATATTGTCTGGATGTTTTATCATTTTGTGAATATTGCAGTTATCTGTATTTAATTGAGTTTCTGGGTAGTTAGATAAAAATACCTAATGTAAGTAACTAAGTGTTCAGATTCTTTGTTCTTAATATAGGTACAGATACTTAACCTAAGTGACTAACTATTCAGAGTGCTTCAAAACTAGGTATAGATATTTAACCTAAGGACTAACTATTCAGAGTGCTTCAAAACTAGGTATAGATATTTAACCCTAGTGACTAAGTATTCATTGTTTTTAAACTAGGTATAGATATTTAATGTAAGTGACTAAGTATTCATTGTTTTTAAACTAGGTATAGATATTTAATGTAAGTGACTAAGTATTCATTGTTTTTAAACTAGGTATAGATATTTAATGTAAGTGACTAAGTATTCATTGTTTTTAAACTAGGTATAGATATTTAATGTAATTGACTAAGTATTCATTGTTTTTAAACTAGGTATAG
>NW_013762434.1:0-891 GCF_000517525.1 Limulus polyphemus
CTTTCTGGGCATCTGTCCAGCCTGATATCCTTGCTGCTTCCTCCAAAGCATCTATAAAACTCTCGACATCTTCTTCCCCAGTGCCGTGATACAATGGTATGGCACTTGTTAAGTGTGTCGCGCCGCGGGACCCTATCGGTGCGGATTGTTCTGCTGCGGCTTCGGGATCGGCGTCGGCCCGCCTATCGGCTCTAGGGCGTGTGCCACCCTCATCCGTAGTCGTATCTACCCCAGCAGTAGCCATAGTTACTTAATCTTAACTTATTTCTAACTTATGCTACTTCGACCGATTTTTTTACTTTTTCGTCTTTCTTTATTCTAACTAACCTTTTGTTAGCTACTCCAAAAGTCCTGCCGACTGCACCAGCTGAAACAGGTTAGAGCTCAGGTGAGCTTAATTGTTTGAGTTTCAATTAAAACCAACATGTTCACCTAATTTATTTGTTGGAGGATTTGTCGTGACGAGTGGAGCCACAAGTCGCTAACTCCAGGAGTTTACAGTTAGAGTAAAGAATATGAGTCTCAGACCAGCAATTCTACTTATAATATCTTTTTTTACTCTTTTATTACAATGGACATAATACTTGATAGTTAAACTCTTTAATCGTTACTTTAAACATTAACATTTATAACACTTCTATAAAAAACACATATTATACAAAAGCTGATTTAGAGAGAGAGAGATACTTACTGGAGAGTTGGAACCTTCTTTGTAGCAGAGTCTAGGTTATTAAGCTGCATAATGCTGGCTGGAGATCTCTGGAGGTACTGGATCTCGCTGAAGAACTGCCTTTCTAGCTCCAGACATGGGTTTATATAGCAGGATTTCTCTGTATCCTGGTGAGCAACCAAATAGTACACAGCATCACCCTCAAGTAGTGCGATGCTTCT
>NW_013762435.1:0-891 GCF_000517525.1 Limulus polyphemus
GACCTTGACAGGAATATTGTGTTTAATGGCTAGTTTTGTACAAGTGTGGATAATTCTTGAGCTGGTTTCAGGGACAAAAGGTAAACTGCAGTGTAATGTTCTGTTATTGGGTTTGTTAGTATCAATTTTGTTCGTGAGTTGAGTTTTGTTGTGGGGAATGTTGGAGAGTTTTTCAGCAATAGCTGGTGGAAATGTATTGGTGTGAATGACGGAATGCTTTATGTGGTTGATTTCTTCATTTATGTAGTCCGTTGAATAAAGTCCTATGGCTGTGTTTATGAGGTTTTTGAGTGTATTGCTTTTTTGTGTGGTGTCATGAGTGGAATTCCAGGGGATGTAGAGGCCAGTGTGTGTGTTCTTACGGTGAATTTTGGTTTTAAAGCATGTGTCCGATCTAATAATGTTGAGGTTAAGAAAAGATAACTGTTTATTGTTTTTGTGTTCTATGGTAAATTTGATGTTGGGATGAATGGAATTTATGTGTTCAAAGAAAGTTAGTGTGTGTTCTGTAGAAGTGAAACCAGCAAAAGTGTCATCGACATATCTGTACCAGTATAGTGGAGGATGAAGCACAGAATGTATGGCTTGTGTTTTGATATGGGTCATAAATATATTGGCAAGAACGGGTGAAACAGGATTGCCCATACTTAAACCATCTATTTGAAGGAAATGTTCGTTGTTGAAAATGAAGTTGGTTTTAGTTTTTGTAAATTCTAAGAGAGAGAAGCAAAAAGTGTGCATGGGATGTGGATTAACTTGTTGGGGTCATTAATGTAGAGGTCGAGTGCAATATTGCAAGCTTCATTGGCGGGGACTTCGGTGAAGAGTGACAAGACATCAAAACTAGCCATTAAGGCTTTCAAATTTATTTGGTCTAGTGTATATTTGAAA
>NW_013762436.1:0-3820 GCF_000517525.1 Limulus polyphemus
ATATCGGTAAAATGTTATTGAAATACGACAACCTTTATTATTTAACTAAGCACCGAGATAAACAGAAACATTTCCATAAAGTTATATTATAGAATTGGCCAAGTTATTGCCAAGGTCTGCTAGCTGGAAGAGGGTGTTTTGGATAACCACCTCCACCACCAGGGGTTCCGTGTCCAGGTCGTTGCCTTGGTGGGTAATAAGGAGGTGGAACAGGAGCAGAGGATTGGAAATTGACGTCAGCAGGACTTTCACTCTTGGTACCAGGTTCGTTGGTGTAGACTTGAGCTCGGAATCCTTCAGGACCAGCAGTGTATTGGACTTTCCTAAATCGTCCATCTGGGTCAGAAAGCTTGTAAGTTCCTCTTACGTTCCCATATCCATCTCCAACCTCCTGTCGTGCGCTAAAACCGCCGTCAGCGGGTGCAACGTAGCTAAATGAATGGGGTGTTGGGATTGAAGGGTACACTGGTTGTTGGCCGTAGCCTCCCTGTGTAGAAATACGGAACTAATTTATACGTATTCAAAAGTTCGTTATTTCTCTGTTGGTTACAAAAGTTTTCTTAAAACACTCTACGAAGGAATCTCATACGTTACCTGTCTACTACGTTGTTTATCTTGTGTATATTAAATCTCACTCATCAAGCTGTTAACGTGGTTTACCCGAGTGTTAATTAACATAAAGTAAAACATTTCGTTACTATTTTCGATTTGCTAATTACTGGACGAACTTAGGTATATCAAGACAACCTAAAGAAAAAGAGGGATTAGTGATATCCTTATCAAAATGGATTACTGAAACCTATATCAAACGAAGCTTTATTGAAATCCAAACTGAACAAAGATTTACTGAGATCTATTCCAAGAGAAATAATAGTTATATTCTAATTTAAGGTAACGTTAGAATTTGGTGCTTAAATCCTCCAGATCAGTTTAATTTCTTAAACAAAAATAATTACATCCTTCTAGAGTTTCTGGTAATTAGGTGAATAAATTCATCTCCCGATTAGTAAATAAAGTCTTTGTTTCAACCCTGATAGATAAAGAATAAAAGTCAGTAAAATGTTTTAACAAGTTTCACTAAACTGCAGTTTCTGTTAAATATCAATAATTTTTGTAGCGAATATGGAAGGCACATTTCACTGGTTCCTAATAATAAAAGTCCCCCAGTGGTATAGCGGTATGTCTGCTGACTTACACCACTAAAAACCATGTTTCGATACCCGTTGTGGGCAAAGCACAGGTAGCCCATTGTGTAGTTTTGTGGTTAATTACAAACAAACTTAATAATAATAAAAAAGCATATACAACTTTATACCAAATTGAAATGACTTACTCCTCCTCGTCCACCACTAATGAATCCATCTGCTATTCCACCTCCGGCCCCAAAGAGTCCGCTTGTTGCTACTCCTCCAGCACCGAACTGCCCACCTGCTGCTAACCCTCCAGCACCAAAGTGTCCACCTGCTGCTAACCCGCCAGCACCAAAGTGTCCACCTGTTCCTACTCCTCCAGAACCAAACTGCCCACCTGCTGCTAACCCTCCAGTGCCAAAGTGACTTACTGCTCCCCCACCACCAAACTTACCACCTGCTCCTACTCCTCCATCACCAAAGTGGCCATCTGTCCCAAACCCTCCACCACCAAATTTCCCACCTGTCCCAAATCCCCCACCACCTAATTGTCCACCTGTCCCAAATCCTCCACCACCAAAGTGGCCGGAGCAGGTGGACACTTTGGTGGTGGAGGATTTGGGACAGGTGGGCAATTAGGTGGTGGAGGATTTGGGACAGGTGGACAATTAGGTGGTGGAGGATTTGGGACAGGTGGCCACTTTGGTGGTGGAGGATTTGGGACAGGTGGACAATTAGGTTAATCCTCAGAATAGTCAATAAAATGGTGTTCATTATGGACTTTTCCTTTAAATATTACAGGTCTTGTCGGTTTTGGGATTTCTTGCTATATGTGAAGCTGGATTCCTTGGAGCAGGAGGAGGAGGAGGAGGAACTGTGGGAGGATTCGCTGGTACAGGGGGAGGAGTATATTAAAAAACTGTAATAAAGCGGACAATTAATAGTGGTTTAGGTTCGAATATCTTAAAATAAACACTTTAAAAATGGTGTCATGGTTGATTTAGCTTAGTTTAAGGTAGAGTCTTGATAGAAAATGAAATCATTACGTTTCAGAAACCAGATGTTTTGTAAACAAACTGAAGAATGAATAATATTTTTGAACCTGTGTAACAAATACACATAGACCTTCCTTAACCGTTAAAGCTAATTTTTCGTTAAGTAAAGTTGAAATATGCAGAGAAATGTTTTCAAAAGAGACGACGTTTCGGTCGTTGTGTTACCGTTATGTTGTTTGTAATCCAATCATCATCAAACAATTCTCTGACCCAAACACGGATTGATTTATTCAAACACAATACTTGTAAGCCAAACAAATCATAACACGAACCAACAGTTCTTCTGTTACAATTTGCTCCGCATTCAAAGCTTTCCAAATCAGGGAGCATGATTAGGGTAAGTATACGTTACAACTTTCCTTCTAAGTAATGTTAACATGAAGCGTATCAATAGTATTTTATTGGTTATATAGTAGTGTTAAATTAATGATGTATTATTTAGGCTGTAACGATATCGTTTACATTAAAGATTTTCGTTGCTTTCTCTTTAATTCTTACTCCAATTTATGCGGCTTTTATACGACCAAGCCTAATCAACTAAAACCCGTCTTTCATCACACTGAAAAGTAGGGCAGTGTTTTTTAACACAACAATCTTTTGAAACTGAAGAAATAGAGATGTTTCTAACCAAGGCTGTTTGAGAAAACCAGAAATTAGACCACTGATTTTCACTACTTATGGTATGGGAAACACTCATTGGCTAATCACTGGTGACGTCAACAAAATACACACAGTACAATCTCACGTATCTTAGGACTTGTTTATCATGGACCTATTAAGTTTAATAAAAAGTATATCACAACTTTCTTATGTCTTATTAAAAATGTCGAGGTCAAACAATAACATTAGTAACGTGCATTGTTCGTATTTGGAATAACAATCTAATGACCTTTGACGTCATTTTAATATTATTCGCCATGTAACGTTTTTTTTTCTGTTCTATTCATGTGATACATATATATTATTTTTCACATATTTAGCTAAGCCTTAAGTGAACTCGTAACACTATTTTTCTGATAATTTCTCCTTTCTTCAAAGTTGTGTATCGTACTAGAAAACATAATCCAACGTCTTTCGTTTCGTGTGACGAACTACAGTTTCCAACATGCTATTCATATAATTCACGACTTTGTGTTATTTAACTACTCGTAGAATGAGGAAAAATATATAGAAATGATTAAACTAACGACATTGTGACGTCTTATTACCAAAACAGTTAAGATTTAAGTGTTCAGTTTAGTTAAACATTCGTCTAGGTAGCGCAAAGAGAAACTTGTGGACCTCAAAGGTTAATTTCGGCGTTCGATTCTCGCGGTGAACACAACACAGACAGCTTATGGTATTGCTTCGTGCAAAACGATACAACAGTTGCATAAAAAAATAAAAATAAAACGAGTTACAATGGTTGGTTTCTTTGTAATTAAGCAGAAAGCTACACAATGGGAAATTTGTGCTGTGCCCACCAAAGATATGTAAACCAAGTTTCTAACGTTATAACTCTGCAACGTTACCGCTGATCCACTGCGGGGCAGATCTAGTGAACTTCGTTGTTGATAAGTACAACATCAAGTTTTTTGTTTGTTTGATATTTTATATTCAATAATGATGTAGTTATATTTTTTGTCACAAAAGGTC
>NW_013762437.1:0-2156 GCF_000517525.1 Limulus polyphemus
ATTTATCAACATTATATTTTAATTTCTTTGCAAGAACTCAGCTAACGTATGTTTCCGTATATAAAACCTATCTTCAAGTTTTGTACACCAAACTTTTCAACAATATTATTATAAGTTTATTTATTGATAGTATTAAGTACAGTAAAGTTTAATCCTAAGAAAACTAAAGCAAAAAACGTACACAAGCTAAACTGTTACTATAAACTCTTTATCTAATATAGGCTGTACTTAATAAAGGCTTAACTAATGTTAGGCCTAAGATAAGTGGACTTACAGATTTAAGTGTCTGGATTAGAATTATTTTATATTATTCTAGAACTCCCGTATTTAAAGAAGTACTGTTGCAATAAAGACAGTAATTTCACGTACTGTTGCAATAAAGACACTAATTTCACGTACTGTTGCAATAAAGACAAATGTTCGTATTTTAATTTAATGTTATAATTTCAGCATTCGGCAGAAGAAAATTAAGAGAACTTGTGGACATAAAGATGATCCTGTTTATAGTGGCGACAAAGTAGTCATGGAGGCAAGAAACAGCTGTTAAGCCTACCGTCGTGGCTATAGGATTAATATATGTAATTCAGAATATTTTAATGGAAATTAGTCTCATGATAAATTCTGTATTCTGCGTAAGGTTTTAAAGTAAATAATACGCAAGATGATTTTTCAACTCAGATTAAAGGGAAAATATTCTCATATTTTTTTAAAACGAATTCTCAATATTTGCATTTTTCAAACAATGAGATAACTTAAGTCTCAATAGAAAATTTCACCTTTTTCTTAAGTCTTTAGTAGGTTATCTTGTTAGTCGCAGGTGACTTCACTTTCCAAGAGTTACATTCTTATCAGTTGTATTAAAACATTATTTGAATTCGACAATTAATCCTATTAAAACTATGGATGATATAATAATGTCAATTTAAAACTATGGATGATATAATAATGTCATTTTAAAACTATGGATGATGTAATAATGTCATTTTAAAACTATGGATGATATAATAATGTCATTTTGAAACTATGAATGATGTAATAATGTCATTTTAAAACTATGGATGATATAATAACGTCATTTTAAAACTATGAATGATGTAATAATGTCATTTTTCTCGCGCATTTGTTATATAGATATATTATTTTTTGATGTATTTAAAATGAGCTCACTGACATCTTAGGATTTTTAACTTCCTCACTTCAGATTCCTATTTATTGAATTTATTTCTTTTCTTACAGTAAAATCAGAAATCACAAAAACACGACAGACTTTTGTGGGTTTCATGAGGGTTTTGAAACTTCGTTACTGGCCCTACTGAGATATATTCAACATACATGAGTTATACTGGGGAAAAGATGGTTTCCTAATTTGTATTCTAATATACATATGACCTTAACACTGTTAACTGCTAAATCAGTCTACCACTATCATAGGTTAAAAGGTCAAAGACTACTCAGTGAAATTAATCATATCGTATCAAAAATCACTAGGTCACCGAACTTTGGGAAACTTACAAAAAAACGCCTTGAGTAATATGATAAAAGAGAAAATCAAACACTGGCAACATTTGCATTAACATTATAATAATTTTAAGGAAGGTATTGTAATCTTTGGATGACATTATTATATCATTCGTAGTTTTATGCTAATCTAGTGCCTTGCTAACTAAACTAATTGTCTCTACTTGATTTGTGGACTCTCTGGTTGTATAACATAGTTTGGCAGATAATTAAAATAAACTTGTTAATTACTCACATTTCCTTTTTTTACGACAAATCCAAACTTTTCTTCTATCTCCTCTTAGTAGCAAACAGTAACAAATTTATCACGTAGCGAACTTTACGGTTACGAAAATATCACATATTTATGTAAAAAAGTTCATAGATAATTAATATCATGATAAATTAAACATTTTACAGCGAATATAAATCAAATTTCGTTTTTACCTTTCAATCTCTATATTTAATAACAAAATATATTAATAACAAAACCTTTGTTATTATTGTTTGTTTTTGGAATTTCGCGCAAAGCTACACGAGGGCTATCTGCGCTAGCCGTCCCTAATTTAGCAGTGTAAGACTAGAGGGAAGGCAGCTAGTCATCACCACCCACCGCCAACTCTTGGGCTATTCTTTTACCAACGAATAGTGGGACTGAC
>NW_013762438.1:0-1115 GCF_000517525.1 Limulus polyphemus
GGTTAGGGACGTCTAGAGCAGATAGTTGTCGAGGATCTTTGCGCAAAATTAAATAGAAACCAACAAACAATCCAAATATGTAGTAAAAATAATCTAAATAAAGATGTAGAGTGTATTTCTGAAAATTGTGAAAAAAACTGCAATTTTCCAAATTCGTAAATTAAAGAAAAAATATTAAATAAGTGTAAAAACTAATATTTCATACAATAAGTACAAACATATATATGAAAATAAAATTGTTAAAAAACTACATGAATATATACAGTCCAATGGAAGTTTTACCAATATCTAGATATGATACACAACGTATTAAAAGTTAGAGACAGGTTTGAAAAATTATTAAATCAATATAAATAACAAAGTTTTGTTTTTATACATTGCACGAACATTGCACATATAACAAGTATAATTTTGAAAATTAATTTGTGGTTAAAAATGTGATTGTCTCTATATGACGATAAAGTTGTAAAATGAAAATACAATATGAACATTTTGTTTTAATAAAAAGACCAAACTAAATGGATAGGTTGAATAACAGAATAATATTAATTTCGTTATTGTCAATTATATTCCATATTTAGTTACAGAAAAGTGACTGATGTAATAATTTTATGATGTGTGATTAAATTAATAATATATATTTTAAGTAAAATTTTCGTTAATATTAAAACTTATGTATATATATATATATTTTTGTTTTCAGAAATGAAAATCTGGGAAGTTTCCATATTGGTATTCTGGCTCAAATCGAGCAATCTAACAGGCCTGAAAGATAATCAACAGTTGTTTCATTTCGCCCTGCTCGCGGAATTTAGGATTATTCTTTAAGAGTCATCAATTGAAATTTGAATGAATAAATGGACTGTAAACTTAAGGTGGTATAATTAAAAGTTCCTTAAAATCAGGATAAATTTCTAGGGAACACTTGAAACAAAAGGGGTACTCCCCATTCCCCCCACAGCAAACTTCTACCCAGTAAGATCCTGTGATCCCAACCCTGGAAAGGTGCCGTTCCATTTTCCACTCACACGATTGCAAAAGTTACTAAATTAAAGTGCTGTAAAGTCTGTAATGATTTTGAGAAAACCTACTTTCACAGTCGGGGCCTCGAAAGT
>NW_013762439.1:0-893 GCF_000517525.1 Limulus polyphemus
GTGCCAGCTCTGGCAGGCTCTCCCCTTTAGCACGGACTCTTGTCCTGAACCTAGCCCTGTAGACTTCTGACTGGTTTTGGGTTCCATACCTGAGTTCTAGAGCCGACACCAGTATTCTATAGTTGTGTCTGTCCGCTGCTGTCAACTGTCCAAGTATTTCCAGTGGTTGTCCCTTCAAGCTCGTTGCTAGATATACAGCTTTCTGCTCCTCTGTCCATCCATTCATCTCTGCCAGTAACTCAAACTGTGCTCAATATGCTTCCCACGGTGCCTTCCCATCGAATTCCTGTGGCTTCCTTCGCACTGGATCACTCCTATTACTGACATTCATATCTGGGATGTGACTTCTAACGGGACTGAATATGTCCGCATTAGGGTTTAGCTGCGGGCTCTGTAAGGGGCTTGCCGTTGTCTGGGGCTGATTAAGTCGATGGTCAATGTATACTCCTTGTGTAAAAGACAAAAAGTCGTCCTTTAACGTATCTAATTCGCTTTTAAATTTACTAATGTTTTCCATTTGTACTTCTTGCCACTGTTGTAGTCTCTCTTCTTGTTTATTTTATTTCTCCTCCAACAACTGCTGTAATTTCTCTTCACGTTCTTCTTGTTTCTTTTCTTGTTTTTGTATTGCTGCCATCAAATCTGCTAAGCTGTAGTTTGATTTTCCGCCTCTCGTTTCCATTTTTCTTCTCTTTTTTTTTCTACCCCACTCTCTGACACCAATTTGTTACGTCTCCGTTTGTTAATTGATTTTTCCAGTAACTTCGTTCCAACGAAACTTAACGACACAAGTCTTTACTTAATAAAACTGGTTTATTCTTTCCGAATATAACTTTACCGATACACTTATTCTCAACAGTCGCGTTATAACAAACTATAATAACGAACGAACG
>NW_013762440.1:0-2118 GCF_000517525.1 Limulus polyphemus
ACAGTTTGTAGATTATTTACTGCACCAGAGATATAGTACACTATGTAGAGTATTTACTACACCAGAATAGGGTACAGTATGAAGTGTATTTACTGCACCAGAGATAAGGTACAGTATGTAGAATATTTATTCTACACCAGGGATAGGGTACAGTATGTAGAGTATTTACAGCACCAGGGATAGGGTACACTATGTAGAGAATTTACTGAACAAGGAATAGGGCACAGTATGTAGAGTATTTACTACTTCAAGGATAGGGTACACTATGTAGAGTATTTACTGCACCAGGGATAGGGTACTGTATGTAGTGTATTTACTGCACCAGAGATATAGTACACTATGTAGAGTATTTACTGCACCAGAGATAAGGTACAGTATGTAGAGTATTTATTCTACACCAGGGATAGGGTACAGTATGTAGAGTATTTACTGCACCAGGGACAGGTACAATATGTAGAGTAGTTACTACACCATGGATAGCGTACACTATGTAGTGTATTTACAGCACTAGGGATAGGGTACACTTTGTAGAGTATTTACTACTCCAAGTACACTATGTAGAGTATTTACTGCACCAGGGATGGGGTACTGTCTATCTGGTGCAGTAAATACTCTACACACTGTGCCCTATCCAGGTCCAGTAAATACTCTACATAGCGTACCTTATTCCTGGTGTAGTAAATACTCTACATACTGTATCCAATCCCTGGTGCAGAAAATACTCTACATACTGTACCCTATCCCTGGTGTAGAATAAATACTCTACATACTTTACCCTATCCCTGGTGCAGTAAATATTCTACAAACTGTACCCTATCCCTGGTGCAGTAAATACTATACATGGTGTACCCTATTCCTGGTGTAGTAAATACTCTAGATATTGTTCATATCCCTGGTGCAGTAAATACTCTACATAGTGTACCCTATATCTGGTGCATTAAATACTCTACATACTGTGCCCTATCCAGGTGCAGTAAATACTCTACAAACATCTGTACCCTATCCCTGGTGTATAATAAATACTATATATTCTGTACCTTATCTCTGGTGTAGTAAATACTCTACAAACTGTACCCTATCCCTGGTGCAGTAAATACTCTACATAGTTACCCTATCCTTGGTGCAGTAAATACTCTACATAGTGTACCCTATCCGTGGTGTAGTAAATACTCTACATATTGTACCTATCCCAGGAGCAGTAAATACTCTACATACTCTACCCTATCCTGGTGTAGTAGATACTCTACATACTGTAAACTATGCCTGGTGTGGTAAATACTCGATATATTGTACCTTTACCTGGTGTCGTAAATACTATACATAGTGTACTCTATTCCTGGTGCGGTAATACTCGACATACTGTAACCTATACCTGGTGTAGTAAATACTCTACATACTGTATCCTATCCCTGGTGCAGTAAATGCTCTACATATTGTACCCTATCCCTGATGCAAAGATATACTCTACATAGTGTACTCTATCCCTGGTGCAGTAAATACTCTACATACTGTAACTTCTCCAGGTGCAGTAAATACTCTACATACTGTACCCTATTCCTTGTTCAGTAAATACTCTACATAGTGTACCCTATACCTGGTTTACTAAATACTCTACATAGTGTACCCTACCCCTGGTACAGTAAATACTCTACATGCTGTACCTTATCCCTGATGCAATAAATACTGTACTTAGTGTACTCTATCCCTGGTGCAGTAAATACTCTACATACTGTAACTTATCCTTGTACAGTAAATACTATACATACTGTACCCTAACCAGGTGCATTAAATACTATACATTGTGTACCCTATCCCTGGTGCAGTAAATACTCTACATAGTGTACTATATCTCTGATGCAGTAAATACTCTACATACAGTATTAGAGTATTTACTGCACCAGAGACAGGTACAATATGTAGAGTAGTTACTACACCATGGATAGGGTACACTATGTAGAGTATTTACTGCACCAGGGATAGGGTACACTATGTAGAGTATTTACTGCACCAGAGATTATGTATAGTATGTTGAGTATTTATTCTATACCAGGGATAGGGTACAGTATGTAGAATATTTACTGCACCAGGGACAGGTACAATATGTAGAGTAGATACTAC
>NW_013762441.1:0-1569 GCF_000517525.1 Limulus polyphemus
ATAATTAGCACTCATTTCAAACAATAATGTACAAGATCCCTAGGGTTATATACGATAATAACATCTAGATTATTATTTTTTCTTATACATTTATTTATTCTTCCAAGATATTCTAAATATTTGTGACCTATACAATGAAAGAATAATACCTACAAGAAAACAAAATAAGCGACGTTTTGAGGATTTATTGAAGATAAAATAACCATCTTGAAATAAAAAATAAACCAAAACTTACCAGGATACATAGCACGTGTATTTTTAGTGTTAACAACAACTATTGTGAAGTTTGTAAAATAATATATGGCACAATGTTTTTTAAAGAAGGGGGGGGGTGTCAACATGGTAAATAGTGTTCTCCAAGACATATCAGACATTTCCTATGTCGTGTATATAATTGATATGATTTTGAATGTAAGTGTAATAAATCCTAATGGAAATGTTTACGCAAACAAAACCTTCGTCCTGTCATTGATTAAAAAGTGTAATAAAACAAACCTATCGCTACTGGTAGATAAATCAGAACTAACTTTTGCCATGTAGCTGTCAATGACATCAACATAAAGCATTTGAAAACATCGTCTCATATACATGTACGAGGCCTGTGAGAAAAGTATCCGACCTTTGGCCGGGGAATAAAAACTGGCATACCTGGAGCGTTGGAAACATAATCACCCTCAAAGTAGTCTCCTTGGGACTCCACACACTTCTCCCAGCTGTGCCGCCATTGTTGGAAGCATTCCGAGAAAGCCTCTTTCGAAATGGAGTTTAGCTCGGCTGTCGTTGTAGCCATAATGTCCTCTCTTGTCTGAAATCGCGTTCCTTTCAATGGCCTCTTGAGTTTGGGGAACAGCCAGAAGTCGCAAGGAGCCATATCAGGAGAGTAAGGAGCCTTTGTACACTGGTCTCCCACTATAACACAACTCTCACGTATGTCTCCAAGTAACTGGCAGTGCAAACCGGCTGCAACAACACAGGTCCTAGACTCGACTGGCGTGCCAAAGTAAGTGAGGGTATGGGCAGTTCTGGACTAAGCTGTGGTACAGGAGACGTAACCTTCATCCAGCACACTCCTGATGGAAAAGAACCAGTGGTCAGTTACCTTGGAAGTGATGGGTCTTCCCCAAGTATGATTCTATAGATAGTCATGATCCTTAGACCTAGAAATGTACGAACTCTGTTTTGGAACCAAAAAATATTCATAAGAACCGAAGGGGGATTATCGCTAGAAATACAAATTAAAAGAGGAATACACCAGGGATGTGTCCTTTCCCAATGTCTATTTAATTTGTACACAGAAAACATCTTTCGCGGCATTGAGAGTAACAAAGGTATTAAGATTGGTGGCATGGAGATAAATAATTTAAGATACGCTGATAACACTGTACTGATGGCTGAAACAGAACAAGATATTTTGAATGATATTTTTCTATCTGCCTGTGACATACTCGTGGGTACAATAGGAAAATCAGAGTGTTAACATTATCTTTTTCCTAAATTCTAATGGCCCACCTGTGGCTCAGTAGTAAGTTTGATAACTTATAATCCTAACTTTCGGGATTCTATGCTTCG
>NW_013762442.1:0-890 GCF_000517525.1 Limulus polyphemus
CCTGGGTATTATTACTTATATTATCCACTCGCTAGCGCATCTTTATAATGAGGCAAGCTAGCGAAGAACCACATAGAAAATAAGTGGTTCCTTATATTACAAATAGAAATCACAGACAGTATACTTGTGTGCTAAAATGGGTTCAGAATACAGACACACTATCAACCTCATCACCGGCAATTTGCGGATCGCGGGTTCGAATCCCCGTTTTACAAACATGCTCGCCCTTTCAGTCGTTAGTTTGTTATAATGTGATGGTGAATCCCAAAATTCGTTGGTAAAAGAGGAGGCCAAGAGTTGGCGGTGGGTGGTGATGCTAGCTGCCTTCCCTCTAGTCTTTCACTGCTAAATTAAGGACGGCTAGCGCTGATAGTCCTCGTGTAGCTTTGCGCGAAATTCAAAACCAAACCTAATAACAGGAGCGAAGAATACACACACTCAATTTGTCATTTATAATATATCAACTTGATAACCCTAGCGAAACCGAGTACTTTCGCTTGTAAAAAATTAGATACGTTAGAATGATTTAAACAGTTTTTATAAGGATGCACAGCCTCTCCTTTCACTCGACCACGGCAAGTCATCTAAGTATAACCAAACTCCACGGAAGCCACGCCTTTTACTGCAACAACCGCTAAAATTACCACAAACCAAGAAAGATGCGAAGAGAAATAAATTTAATTCTGACCACTCTTGGCTTATTAAACCTAAATACCTATCAATATTGATCGGACCCTCCAGCGTGAACCTTTACTTTCAATAGCGAGAAACAGAAAAAAAACAATCCGTCCTTGCTTATCGACAGTATTATAAAAGTGTTAAAAGTAAATGACATCCTATTTAGTTATTGGACTTCGGCTAAATGTTGATCCAAAAGTAACGAGTATTTT
>NW_013762443.1:0-976 GCF_000517525.1 Limulus polyphemus
GCTTGTTTTTAACTACGCTCCAAATGCTCTCTCATTACTGGATCATACTTTGCTAATAACTGCAAAAGTGACAGGAAATTTCAAGGGTTTTCGTTTGAGGTTATGTCCTCAGTATGACCACAAAATGCAAAATTCTGATAAGCTAAATATTGTGCACAATCCAGCAACCGTCACAATACATCTCTCCATTTATTTTTTCTTGCTGAATTTGCCTTTGCAGCTCTTCATCAATGCCACTTTGAAGACGAATTTGGCACTCAGTTTCTTTTCAAGAACAAATGACTCACGATGACTGTCACTATTTTCATGGGCATTTAACTTTTCAATTTTTTTCCACTTAGAGAATTCACCCTGTGTTTTGAAAGCAGACCCACTATCGGATGTCATACATGTAGATGAAAAATGAAGACAACAAAAGCAGTATGCTGCTTTATGTAGAGGTGAATACACCAACAAGGAACGATTGACCTCTTGTCCATTCAGAAGGCATCGTTTGAACCAAAATGCAGTCATAGAACGCCCATCTTTGGTATCAAATAGACCTTCTTTATGTTGAAATTCATGTGCTCCAACTTTAACAATCTCTGTGCAATGTGCATGTGTTACAACTGCTGAGCCTGTTGTATCAAACTTCATAAATCCAATATCCCTGTGTGTTAAAATATTTATTAGGTCATCCTCTTTTAGCTCAGCAACACTATTCTGTGGATTTGTTTCTGACAAAGTGGAATTCTCTTGTTTATTATCATTGTAGCTTTCAACAGGACAGAGAACAGTTTCTTCATTGTTTTCCTTTTCAAATGAAATAGTACAATCTTGCACTTCGACCTCTTTGCTGCCATCAAAAGGAACAGATGCTGACTTACTGGTGTCATCACTTCCAGTAAGGAAAGCTCTCATCAATTTGCTTGACTCCACCATCGAAACTGCAAATTGTGCACGTCTTTTGCGTCCCTGTGCCACACTTTCTTTTTTA
>NW_013762444.1:0-1404 GCF_000517525.1 Limulus polyphemus
ATTTGGATCTGTGTTTGCTATCGCGCGTATTGAGTTACATTGTACAAGTAATGGTTTACTTTTGAGTTTACTTACTGACTAATAAAATCTAACAATTACTCAATCACCAAATACTCAGGCACATCTCTATATGTCCCACACATTCCTAACCTTATGCGAACAAATATTTTACATAACATATCCCATAATTTTTTATGTATATCCATTTTTTTTCTGTTTAGCCATAAATAAATAATATAGGCCTGCATGGTTTTGTTGTCTTGAATTTTTTACACGTTCTACAATAATTCCTGTACCATGAATCCAAAAATGACATCCATTTTCTCCATCACCTACAGATTTTTCACAATACGTCATAACGCAGTACATAAAAGAAATACCACAACACTTAGTTTTCAGACTAAAAGACGTAGATTTCACAAACAAAAATCAAAAATGAATGAAGTTGTATAGTCGTTTGACATCGATGTTCTCCCCTTTTCTTCAGTTTGGTGTATTATAAAATTATAACGAGAAAGAATAAACTAGTTTTAATTAAGAAAGGACTTATATCACTGAAGTTTCTCGGAAAGAATTTTTACGTGAAATTAACAAACGAGCATATACGCAACAGTATCATAGTGTAGGGGTGCTTCTTGTGGTATGGACTAGGTCCACTGGTTGCAGTGCATGGATCCATGAATGCTGAGACCTACATTGATGTTCTGAACAACTCTTTGTGTCATACATTGTGGCAGTTTTATGGTACCGGCCCTTACACCTTCCAACATGATAATGCTCTATGTCATAAAGCAAGGATTGTGAACGCGTGGTTTGAAGATAATTACATCGGAACATTGCAGTGGTCAGCACAGAGCCCCGATCTCAACCAGATAGAACATCTATGGGATGAATTGGAACGCAGAATTAGGGCCAGGCCAAGACGGCCTTTTTCAGTAGTGGAGCTTACTAATGAAGGAGGGTTTAAAGAAGGAGTGGAGCACAATACCATCAGCTTTCTACCAGAAATTAATAGACAGTCTTCCACGACGTATTGAAGCAGTCATTAAGGCCAAAGGCGGGCCAACATGCTATTAATTTCTAGGAATAAAAACACGTTTTATTCATAACTACCCATGTCCTATGACTTTTGGTAGTATATTGTATATCAATCTGTGTTAATTGACAGATTACACAGGACTACGAATTTAAACTTCATAAAAGTTGTTTTGGTTTTAATAACGGACTTTCCATAATTCAGCTACACAGGTTTCGAAAATAATATTCAGTTTTTTCTATCATCTAAGGATTTTTGACAAATCGGGAAGAGAAAAACTCTTACTCAGATCAAATTATTATTTTGATAACATTTTTTTTTATTATGTTTGTTAACAAAAATACAAAAAGAATTTCCACAGTCAATAC
>NW_013762445.1:0-1441 GCF_000517525.1 Limulus polyphemus
GCAAGTGAAGTTACCTTTTACTTTGTCTCGTGTGGGACAACAAGATATTGTTCATGCTAAACTAACAACTTAAATGATATTGGGTTTGTCTTTGTCTGTTGAGGAAGTGACAGGTATTGTATAATGGGAAATGGAGTCTTTCATGTGGCCAGCATCTTCTTAACCTGATATACTTCCTCCGATGTATATAATTCATGCCAAATCTTCTGCCTATGCTGCTGTGGACCTACTTAGGCCTTTGTCACTTAAGGCAATGTGATATAGTATGAGAGAGCCACCATGGTTTCACTAAGGGAAAGTCTTGTTTAAACAAATCCTCTGACATTCTTTGAGGATGTTACTGCAAGAGTTGATGAAGGAAATACTGTGGATTTGGATTACCTTGATTTTCAGAAAGCATTTGATAAGGTGCCTCACAAAAGACTTGTTACATAAATGAAATTTGTTGGTTTGGGAAAAATGTTATTAAATTGGATAGAAAATTGGCTGGAGAATAGAAAGCAGAGAGTAGTAATAAATAGAGTTAGATCTGACTGGATCACAGTTACAAGTCAGGGCTCTGTGCCGAATCCTTTGCTGTTTGTGATTTATATTAATGATATTGACTCTGGAATGACTAAAAAATATTGATGTTTGCAGATGACATTTATATTTTTGGGGTAGCTAACTGTGTCAAAGGTGGTGCAGACTTACAGGGAGATTTAGATCATTGGATGCATTCGACCAATACATGGCAGATGATGTTTAACTAACCAAAATGTAAGGTGATGCATGTAGGTTTTCACAATTCAAATTATTGTAACAATTTACGTGGGAATACATTGAATACTGTGATTGAGGAAAAGAATCTTGGTGTTGTAATCTTCTTCATTTGTTCCCTTTTTCTGACTTAACATGCAACTCCAGACAATTAGATACTCCACCAGAAACACTCTGGTAGACAAAAAGAACCAGATGAAGGTCTCTAGGATAAGAAGTGGGCAAAAGCACTTGAGTAAGAAGAGTGTCTTACCACAACAATTCCAAGCAACAGATCAACCAAGTATGAAGCTATAAGTCTGAGGAACATAAACACACCAAAGTTGAGAAGATAATTGAATGAGTATCCACCAAAAACTCCTCAGGGGAACAGTGGATTGCCTTGGAAAGAAGGTGAATGGAAGATAGCATAAAAGGGTAGTGAGTGAAAAGATAAGTGCAAGGAAATTGAGCCTGAGAAAGTCAATGAAAAGAAAGAGAATTTGATCCCCAAGTCTAAAGAAGAGACTACAAAGCTTGGGAGTCCAATAGAAAATAAAGGGAATACAACTTGATGTTAAGCCAAAGCAAATGTGGCAACAAGGCAAAGAGAATGAGGCATATATGCAGAACAAAGCTGATATGAGAATCATCCTATCTGTAGAGGGAGGAAAAAAGGCCATGTTTTGTAAACATTCTTTAT
>NW_013762446.1:0-891 GCF_000517525.1 Limulus polyphemus
ACTTTCCATCTCAAACATTTTCATCGTGTAAAAGTTAGAATTAAAATATAAAGTTTATTAAAGTGAATATGATTTTTATGAGAATGTTGTTGCTTTATTTAACGTTCACCGTTTTGTAGTTAGCAGCAGAGATCCGAGTTGCACGAAAAACCACAACAGTATGTCCGCGGACTTACAACGCTAGTAACTGGGTTTCGACACCCGTAATGGGCAGAGCACAGATAGCCCATTGTGTACCTTTGTGCAAACTACTAACAAAGCACAAAAAACATTTTGTTTCTTAAGTTTTATCACCTTGAAGGACCTAGCAATCTTTTACAGATGTTTAGATTCAAAAAAAGAAGGGATAAATGTTCTTTGAAGGATGTTTCCTGTTTGACGAGTTTCTGCAAGCACCTGCTGATTTCTAGTTGTCTCATTGTAAACCCAACCTCCTCTTACAACAGTGATACAACTAAGACTCAACGCAACTTCGAGATCGAAACAATTAAGTGCTTTTCAACCGAATCAAAAAAAATACTTTGTTCTTTTGGGTAAAACTCTTCTATTATCTTACATTTTTTCTTTCTTTTTACGAAACGTATTTTATTATAATAGTGTAAATTATCCTAGTTTAGGCATTACAAACGCAATCACAATGCCGAACTTGAAGTGTAGTGTGAAGGATATTGTGGTATTGTTACGACATCGGGGTCACGTGACGCTAGTAACACGTCATTGACTTCTAGAAATATCCTGTTCCTTCATGAATGCTCTAGCGTTTACTAAATATGTGTTAGTCTTGTATATATAAGACGGTCACAAAGTGACGGCAACAATGTGTAATTCAACTGAATATTGTTGAGTCGAGCACGTGAGACGTTCGTTGAGAATTATAGCGTTTGTTATAGT
>NW_013762447.1:0-891 GCF_000517525.1 Limulus polyphemus
GCATGACTTCTGCAGTTGTAACACTGCCTCTTCCTTAGTATTGTTCGTCCGGAACAATAGCCACGTACAATAAACCAATAACAATTAACAATAACTTAATTAAATGTACAGAATTACAAACACAAAATTACAATCCAACAAAGTCTCTTAATTTTACGGGACGTATCTTTTTCCATACTGGTCTCCGTCTCGTTGGCTTCTGCTTCATATGGGGTTCATTTGCTTCATCAGGAAATGTTCTATGGTCCATAACAGTCACATCAGTGATAGTAACTTCATCAAGAGCTTCACGGTTTCCCTTCTCAAAGCTGAGTAGAATTTCTTCTTCAACGGTGGCTTTTTCAGGTGACACCTCTTCAGCAGCATCATTTGTTCTGTTGTCCACTTCGTCCCAACTGAAATGTTCTGGACCGTGATAAAGCCAAAGCCTGTTGGCATGCGCCACTTTTGGCTTACCTCGCTGACCACATTTTATCCGGAAAGTCACGTCTGAGAGACGATCCACTATGTCATATGGACCTTCCCATGGAGAAGACAGCTTAGGAGACTTCCCTTTGGTCTTCCTGGGGTTATACAACCACACCTTGTCTCCTGGTTCAAAGCTGACTTCAGTAGATCTCTTATCATGAGATAGCTTCATCGATTCAGCAGACGTTTTCAAGTTTGAACTCACTTGATGGTGAATATCATCCATCCTTTACGATAACACTTTCACAAACTCTGACACATTCTCAGGCAACTCTTCATAAGGTGGGCGTCCTGTTAACAGATCTATTGCCAACCGAAGTTCCCGACCAAACATTAACTTTGCTGTAGTGTATCCAGTGGTTTCATGCTCTGCTGTCCTATAGGCCATCAGCAGTGGAGGGAGTAAGACATCCCAGTCATCTT
>NW_013762448.1:0-891 GCF_000517525.1 Limulus polyphemus
TTGAGATCTTTAAAGGATGGTTAATTTTTCGGATGGGTTTACTCGGAGACCATTAGACGAGATTATGGAAATTTTCGAACTACCTTTGTTTCTCAACCCTAATTTAGTGGATAATCGTATGCGAACATTTTATTTTACTGAATTTGTAGCACCAGGTATCACGCGTCTTCGTCATTTACATTATGAGGTTATCCCCCGTTTTCTCAGGGAATCGGCGATTATTGAATTGGTATTGACTAATAATAGCGATTTCACCAAGGAATTTGTTGGTAAACGTTTCCGTCAAATTTATTTGGCTCTACCCCAAGATTGGACATCCTGTCTTTCTTCTCGATTATCTTCCGGGGGAAGCTTCCCCACACGTGTTTTGTATTTTACACGTGATAATGGTTTGGTTTTTAGTTTATTTAAGGGTCTTTCCTTGCGAAAGATATTTATTGCTTCACAGAACGATTTTCACCCCCATATACCGCATCAGTTTTGGAGAAGCTTATGTACCTTCTGTGGTGTGGATAGAGAAACTATTGCTCATTTGTTTTTCCAATGTTCCAAAATACAAGATATGTGGAATTTAGTTTTTAGTTTGTTGAAGATAGTTTTAGGCCATAGCATAATGGACCAAGAAAAAGAACAGGTGGCTTTCTTTGGAATTTTACACCATTTGAGTTCGAATCACTTCAGATTGTTACGCTTGGGTTCGTGTATAGCTAAGTTTGTGGTTTATTCTGCTCGTAGTAAGTTGGTGTTGGTGTTCATTTTGTGAATATCTTTAAAGCTCAATTTAAAGCTAAATTTATTTCGATTTTTTACGGTTTCGGTTACATACAAATTGTCAGATTTTTATAATATTTATAGCGATTCTGGGCATTTGGTAAGTGAAGGTGTTTAGGG
>NW_013762449.1:0-1057 GCF_000517525.1 Limulus polyphemus
TGATTTTGGGTTCCGTACCTGAGTTTTAGAGCCGCTACCAGTGCTCTATAATTGTGCCTGTCGTCTGTTGACAACTGTCCAAGTATTTCCAGTGGTTGTCCCTTCAAGCTCGTTGCCAGATATACTGCTTTCTGCTTCTTTGTCCATCTGTTCATCTCTGCCAGTAGCTCAAATTGTGCTCTATATACTCCCCACTGTGCTCTCCCATCGTATTTCTGTGGCTTCCTTCGTACTGGATCACTCCTAGTACTGACATTCGTATTTGGGATATGGCTTTTAACGGGACTGAATATGTCTGCATTAGGGTTTAGCTGCGGGGTCTGGAAGGGGCTTGCCATTGTCTGGGGCTGATTAAGTCGATGGCTAATGTATCCTCCTTGTGTAAAAGACAATAAATCATCCTTTAATGTATCTAATGTATCTTTTAACTTTACTAATGTTTTCCATTTGCACTTCTTGCCACTGTTGTTGGCTTTCCTGCAGTTGCTGCTGACTTTCTTCCTGTTTTCTTTCTTGTTCCAGTTGCCACTGCTGTAATTTTCTTCTTGTTTCTTTTCTTTTTCCTCCAACAACTGCTGTAATCTCTCTTGTTTATTTTGCTGTTCGAGCTACCATTGTTGTAGGTTTTCTTGTAACTGCTGTTGTCTTTCTTCTTGTTTCTTTTCTTTTCCTCTAACAACTGTTGTAATTTCTCTTCTCGTTCTTCTTGTTTCTTTTCTTGTTTATTTTGCTGTTCTTGTATTGCTGCCATTAAGTCTGCTAGGCTGTAGTTTGATTTGCCGCTTCTCGTTTCCATTTTTTTTATCCTTTTTATTTTCTGTCCCACTCTCTGACACCAATTTGTTACGCCTCCAGTCGTTAGTTAATTTTCTGTAAATTCGTTCCGACGAATCTTTAGCGACACAAGTCCTTTCTTAAATAAAACTGGTTTATTCTTTCCGAATACAACTTTACGATACACTTAATTTCAACAGTCGCTCTATAACAACCACTATAATTCACGTCTCACGTGGCCAACAATATTTTGTCCGCATACATTCAATTACTCATTACCTCG
>NW_013762450.1:0-891 GCF_000517525.1 Limulus polyphemus
GTTCCTTATCTGTATTTGGAAGGTGAAGTCAGTGTAGCGTGTGTATGTGTTCCTTATCTGTATTTGGAAGGTGAAGTCAGTGTAGCATGTGTATGTGTTCCTTATCTGTATTTGGAAGGTGAAGTCAGTGTTGTATGTGTATATGTTCCTTATCTGTGTTTGGAAGGTGAAGTCAGTGTAGCGTGTATATATGTTCCTTATCTGTTTTTGGAAGGTGAAGTTGATGTAGCATGTGTATGTGTTCTTCATCTGCGTTTGGAATTAATGACTAGTGACTTTTGAATTCTTTTGAACTTTAGTAATACAAAAAAAACTAAATGTACCCTCTGGCCTTTCTATGCTCCAAAGGAATTATTTCATCAGCTGTATTAAGTTTTGAATTTACTATGTACAATAAATTTCAGATTGTCATATGATTTTAAGTCAAACATTTGTAATAGATATTTTAATCAGATGAATAAAAGTAGCAGAAAAGTAAGGATGTTAAATGTATTTTTATTTCAAGCACGTTTGTAAGCAGGAGTAAACTGCTAATATAAAGCAGGGATGCCATTTTATTATATATATATATATGATATATTACATAAATACACTTCATACTGAACAGATGCACAATTATATTAAATAATAATTTCAATGAGAAAAGACAGAACTTTTGAAATAGAAGGAGAGAGATAACCTTGAACAGGATAATAAACAGGAATACATTTGTTTATATTAAACAGGATTATAAACAATGATTCATTATTAACTTTGTTTGTCTGTTGTGGTAATCACAGTGCTACAAAATGGACTATTCATGTTCTGTCCACCATGGGTCAAAACCTTTTAGCATTATAAGACTGTTGAACCACTCTGTGTTTTGTGTGTGTGGTGGGGGGTGGGGGGGGG
>NW_013762451.1:0-887 GCF_000517525.1 Limulus polyphemus
GAGGGTCAGTGCTAAAGGGGAGAGCCTGCAAGAGATGGCACAGGACTTGGAAAGCATGACACACAAGGCCTACCCAACTGCACCACCCGATCCCCTCAAGATGTTGCTGAGGAATCAGTTCGTAGATGCCTTGGACAGTCCACAACTTAAGATACAAGTGAAGCAAGCACACCCCTCTACCATGCAGGATGCAATGGCCAGAGCTCTCGAATTTGAACCCTACGTTAAGTCCAGCACAGAGGTACCAAGGTTGGTACAGTCATCTGAATTCAAGACCAGAAAAGGTCAGCTTTCAGAGAAGTTTGAGGGACATTGCTGGCACTGTAACAAACCTGGGCACAAGAGAGCTCAATGCTGGAAACTTCAGCACAGGGAGATGATACAGCAGGAAAGGCTGCTACCCAGAAAGCCTGTTGGAACTGTGGAAAGCACGGATATTTGAGGAGCCAGTGTAGGAAGAATATTACCAACAAGTCAGTCTCAAGGAGACCAGTAGTGGTTGGTGTTGAGCGACGCCCACCAACCCCATCGTGAAAGTCCCAACAGCTAAGTGCAAAACGGCAAGCACACATAGTATCTACGTGACAGGGAAGCTGGATGGCCAAAGGTGCATCTTTGTCATAGATTCTGCGTCTCAGCAAACCCTTGTGAGCATCAATGTGTTAGATCACGAAGGAGTACCAGAAGTCATACAGAAGCTTTATGGTGTGACAGGACATTCTACAAGATTGTGTGGATCAGTGTGGGTAACTATTGAGCTCATGGGCATAAAGGACAGACAGAAAGTATATTTGGCTGACATTGAAGACGAATGCATATTAGGATTGGACTATCTACTACCAAGCAAGTTTGTAATTGATTTTGATAAAATGACGTTTGGGAACAAC
>NW_013762452.1:0-889 GCF_000517525.1 Limulus polyphemus
CTATACCTTATTTTTGTTGTTAGAATACGTGAACATAATATAACACATTTCACCACTTAGTATACTCAAACATAACTTAATTATCTTACTTGACCAGCACATAGGAAATGAGTAAGTCGCACTGAAACTGTCTGCATTACCAAGTTTGCGTAGTTTAAATGATAGTTTCTAAGTGTTAAATAAAAATCATTACTTTTCGAGTGCTTTTGATGTCACCGTGGTTCGAAACTGAGTTAGTTTTTTGTTTTAGAATTTTCCTGCAAAGCTGTAAAAAAGTGCTAACTGCCAGTAATCGTCCTTAAGTTGAACGTGCATGTTCAAGTACTAATAATTACATTTATATGCATTTTATACCACGAACGAGCCGACTGGATTGATGGGGGAGGGGGGGGCGAGCTAGCCACATAGTAGAGCTCTGGATTTCGGAGATATCGAGTCGGGTTCGAATCCGTGTGACACCACGAAGTAGTTTAAAATTAGGGCAGATAACCTTAGTTGATGTGTCGTGAACAAAAAATGCAAATACCATTGGCAGCACGAGCTCCGTGCATGACACGGACTGGTGGCAATAAACGGTTACGTGAGAGATGTGACTTTGTAAATCAGTTTCTCGGTGCAACACAGAAACACGTTTATCTTGAACACGTTTATCTACCTAAACTGTGATATCACGATGTTGTTGTGTTTTTGGAAAATACAAATATTGTGTATAAGTTAAAATAATGGCCACTACCCCATGGAAGCTGACCTGGCGACTGTTACCTGTTGGTGTTTTATGGATGCTCCTGGTAATCTGTAGGTCACGGGTTCGAATCCCCGTCGTTATGATGTGACGATCAATCCAACTATTCGTTGATAAAAGAGTAGCTCAAGAGTTGGTGATGTTGAC
>NW_013762453.1:0-889 GCF_000517525.1 Limulus polyphemus
GCGATTACAGCAATTGTTGGAGGAAAAAGAAAAGAAACAAGAAGAGCGACAACAGCAGTGGCAAGAAAACCTGCAACAGTGGCAGCTCGATCAGCAAAATAAATAGGAAAGACAACAGCAGTGGTTGGAGGAGAAAGAAAATAAACAAGAAGAGAGATTACAGCAGTGGCAACTGGAACAAGAAAGGAAACAGGAAGAAAGTCTCCAACAGTTGCAGGAGAGTCAGCAGCAACTACAGCAAAGTCAACACCAGTGGCAAAAAGTGCAAATGGAAAACATTAGCAAATTTCAAAGTGAATTAAATACATTAAAGGATGATTCACTGTCTTTTACACAAGGAGGATATATCAGCCATGGACCTAATCAGCCTCAGACAACAGGAAGCCCCTTCCAGACCCCGCAGCTAAACCCTAATGCAGACATCAGTCCTGCCAGAAGTCACATTCCAGACATGTGTGTCAGCAATGTGGGGAAGGAAGACACAGTAATTCGATGGGAAGGCACCATGGGAAGCATATAGAGCACAATTTGAGGTACTGGCAGAAATAAATGGAGAAGAAAGAAGAGGAGAAGAAAGCAGTGTACTTGGCAACGAGCCTGACGGGACAACCACTGGAAATACTTGGACATTTGTCAGCATATGACAGGCACAACTATAGAGCACTAGTAGCTGCTCTAGAACTGAAGTGTCAGAAGTCTACAGGGCTAGGTTTAGAACTAGAGTCTGTGCTAAAGGGGAGAACCTGCAAGAGCTGGCACGGGATTTGGAAAGTATGGCACACAAGGCCTACCCAACTACACCATCAGATGTCCTCAAGCTGTTGCTGAGGGATCAGCTAGTAGATGCCTTGGACAGTCCACAACTGAAGATACAAGTAAAACAAGCACA
>NW_013762454.1:0-889 GCF_000517525.1 Limulus polyphemus
TTCTTGTTCCAGTTGCCACTGCTGTAATCTCTCTTCTTGTTTATTTTGCTGTTCGAGCTGTCATTGTTGCAGGTTTTCTTGCTACTGCTGTAATCTCTCTTCTTGTTTCTTTTATCATTCTTCTTGTTTCTTTTCTTTTTTCCTCCAACAACTGCTGTAATCTATCTTCTTGTTTCTTTTGTCGTTCTTCTTGTTTCTTTTCTTTTTTCATCCAACAACTGCTGTAATCTCTCTTCTTGTTTCTTTTGCTGTTCTTGTATTGCTGCCATCAAATCTGCTAAGCTGTAGTTTGATTTGCCACTTCTCGTTTCCATCTTCTTTTTCTTTTTTTTCATTTTCACTCTCTGACACCAATTTGTTACGTCTCTGTTCGTTTGTTAATTTCCCATAGAAATTCTTCAGCGATACAATTCCTTTCTTAAATAAAACTAGTTTGTTCTTTCTCAATACAACTTTGTAATACACTTAATTTCCACAGTTACTTTTACGTAAACACATGCTATAATTCACAACGAACGATTCATGCACTTTGCTTACTACCTCGCTTGACTCAATTGTTCGTCTCTATCTCTGCCTGTCTGCAATTCTAATTCCGATTCACTGTCTGCACATGGCCAGGTGGATAAGGTGCTCGACTCACAATCTGAGGGTCGTGAGTTCGAATCCCCGTTCCACCAAACATGCTCGCAGGTCAGCCGTGGGGGCGTTATAATGTGACGGTCAATCCCACTATTCGTTGGTAAAAGAGTAGCCCAAGAGTTGGCGGTGTGTGGTGATGACTAGCTGCCTTCCCTCTAGTCTTACACTGCTAAATTACGGACGGCTAGTGCAGATAGCCCTCGTGTAGCTTTGTGCGAAATTCAAAAACAACAAACTGGCGCACTTATAT
>NW_013762455.1:0-890 GCF_000517525.1 Limulus polyphemus
AGTAAACCAACATTTAATTGTTAATTACAATTCCGTTTCATGTTTTCTGAAGATATTATCTTATAAACCGTAATACAAATAAAACAATTTTTTTGTGCTAAAGTAAAGTTATTCAACATAAATGCACATTTTTTACAGATCAAACCCTTTAATAAACCAACATGTGATTCCAAGTTAACTACATTTACTTACGTTTTTCATGAATAACAAAAAAGAGGTATTTTTATAGACGTAAAATTTAGAATGTTGGTTTATTGTTAGGCTTCTTAGTGCAGAGCTACACAATGTCTATCTGTGCTCTATTGCGTTATAAAAGTGACAGTTTATCCGTTATTCGGTTCAAAAACTCAAACAAATATTCGGTAACGACGGATTGTTCTGGCTAGCTGCCCTCATCTAGTCAACAGTTTAAAATTAGAAGCAAACGATACCTGAGTCCTAACTGGTCTCTGACCTGGCTATTTAACTTACCTGTATGTAAAGGGGGATCTTTTTTTTTCTGGAGATTTTTGCTTGAGATATATTTAGTAAAACATAGATCCACATATTTTTAAGTTTTCAAAACCCATAATTTATTTAAATTTCTATCATAAATCTACTTAAACATTGTTTATTTGTTTGTTTCCTTTTGTCTTCTATATTTTCACCTGATTTGCTGCGTTAGTGCCAAAATGATTCTATGTATGATATTTTTATTGATATGAATAGAACTTAGTTTCGAAATAAAATACTCGTTACTTTTGGATCAACATTCAGCCGAAGTCCAATAACTAAATAGGATGCCATTTACTTTTACACTTTGTAATACTGGCGATAAGCAAGGACGGATTGTTTTTTTCTGTTTCTCGCTATTGAAAGTAAAGGTTCACGCTAGAGGGTCCGATCCAATC
>NW_013762456.1:0-891 GCF_000517525.1 Limulus polyphemus
TTAAACACACGCTATAATTCACAACGATTCACGCATTTTACTTACGTCACTACCGCGCTTGACTCAATTGTCTGTCTCTGCCTGTCTGCAATTATCTATGCCGTCCCTTCATTTGCCGGCTTATATATACAAAAATAGAGGGCACGTAGAAAAGACTAGAGTTGCCAGGAACAAACATGATCCTTCTAGAATCTCACGCCGTGTTACTAGCGTCACGTGACTTCCTGCTGTCGTAACACTGTCATTTAATTTATACCGTTCACACACCCTATGAGCAAAACAATACCTCTGTCGTCGAGTGTGAATCAAGGGACGAGAATATCCGGCAGCCACTTCCAATAAATAAAGGAAAAAATTGCATTTAAACCATGATTTATTTCAAGATTACAATTTCAAAAAAAAAACTTATAAGAAAAGAGTTATGTTCTTCTTGATAAAAGTGACTGTTTTGTACAGATTATAAAGTGTCAGTCTAAACAATAATTATCAATTAAACATGTGTATATTTGTTTTGTTTAATCCCTCCCTTAAAATTGTATGTAAAGACTCTTGACGCATATAGGTGTAAACAAAGAAAATTTCTATCGAAATTCTAAAGATGGAGGTCAATATGTTTTTCCGGTGTGTGTGTGAGCGGGGGGAGGGGGATTTTACATTTGACAGAACCGATTTACTTGAAACAAGGATATTATCATGTAAGGAATAGTTCAAAACATTGTTCTGAATTCCATTTTAAGAAATTAATATTGGAGTTCCTAATGGGAGATCACGGGTTTTTGAGGGGGGGGGGGTTGGGACTCAAAACCTGACAAGAAGCAAGAGCATGTTAATGGTATTTCCAAAAAAGTTTCAAAATACTTTGCATATATATATTGTTACGTCTCCGTTTGT
>NW_013762457.1:0-890 GCF_000517525.1 Limulus polyphemus
CTTTATGACCTTATGATTTTTTTCACTAAGATATGCTGTTGTACTTACAACTTTATTTTATATAACAAGTGAATATACGGGGTCTTTATGACATTATGATGTATTGCAAAATGAAAGCTGTTGTAATATAACAGTATTTTATATAACAAGTGAATACACGAGGTCTTTATGACCTTAACATGTATTGTACAATGTTATGCTGTTGTAATTAGGACAGTATTTTATGTAACAATTGAATACACGGGGTCTTTATGACCTAATGATGTATTGTACAATGACGTACTGTTATAATTAGAAAAGTATTTTATATAACAAGTGAAGACACGGGGTCCATATGACCTTATGATGTATTGGAAAATGACATGATGTTGTAATTATAACTGTATTTTTATAACAAGTGAATACACGTGGTCTTTATGACCTTATGATGTATTTTACAATGACATGCTGATGTAATTAGAACAGTATTTTATGTAACAAGTGAATACACGTGGTCTTAAACTAGATTTTTTCGACTTAGATAACGGATTATTTAGTCCTTCTTACACTAGATTTTGTAGACTTTGATAACGGTCTTTTTAGTCCTTCTTACACGATATTTTGTAGACTTTGATAACGGCCTTTTTACTCACTTTTTACACTGGACTTTATCGATTTTGATAACGGTCTTTTTATTCCTTTTTAAACTAGATTTTTTCGACTTAGATAACGGCTTTTTTAGTCCTTTTTACATTAGATTTTGTCGACTTTGATAACGGTGTATTTAGTCCTTCTTAAACTATATTTTGTCGACTTTGATAACGGCCTCTTCACTCACTTATTACTTTAGATTTTGTCGATTTTCATAATGGTCTTTTTAGTCTTTTTCACACTAGATTTTTTCTATTTTG
>NW_013762458.1:0-890 GCF_000517525.1 Limulus polyphemus
GACTGTGTACTGTCAATAAGAAGACATAAAGATTTAACGATACTGTGTACTGTCAATAAGAAGACACAATATTTAACGATTCTGTGTACTATTACTAAAAAGCCAAAAGATTTAATAATACTATGTACTATCAATAAGAAAACAAGATTTAACAATACTATGTACTATCAATTAGAAGACACAAGATTAATCGATACTGTGTACTGTCAATAAGAACACACGAGTTTTAACGATACTGTGTACTATCAATAAGAAGACACAAGAATTAACAATACTGTGTGTTCTCAATAAGAAGACACAAGATTTAACAATACTATGTACTATCAATAAGAAAACGAGATTTAACAATACTGTGTACTCTCAATAAGAAGAAACAAGATTTAACGATACTGTGTACTGTCAATAAGAAGACACAAGATTTAACGATAATGTGTACTGTCAATAAGAAAACATAAACATTTAACAATACTGTGTACTCTCAATAAGAAGACACAAGAATTAGCAATACTGTGTACTCTCAATAAGAAGAAACAAGATTTAACAATACTATATACTATCAAAAAGAAAACAAGATTTAACAATACTGTGTACTTTTACTAACAAGCAAAAAGAATTAACGATACTGTGTACTGTCAATAAGAAGACACAATATTTAACGACACTGTGTACTGTCAATAAAAAGACACAAGGTTTAACATTACTGTCTAATGTCAATAAGAGGACACAAGATTTTACAATACTGTTTACTATCAATAAGAAGACAAAAGATTTAACGATACTGTGTTCTGTCAATAAGAAGACACAAGATTTAACGATACTGTGTACTGTCAATAAGAAGACACAAGATTTAACAATACTGTATACTGTCAATAAGAAGACACAAGATTTAA
>NW_013762459.1:0-890 GCF_000517525.1 Limulus polyphemus
ACTAAAATTTGACTTTCTTATTATTACCATAAATATTTCTGAGTTCAGTACAAATGAATTTGTCTTTTATATCATTTTTAAACCAATATAACATCTTACCTCTTATTCTTATATTTTACAACTTATAAAGTAACAAGTTATGATCCACTGCAGCGGTTCCCAACCTTTTTCTCTTCGCGAACCCCTTGAGTAATAATTTTTTCTCAGCGAATCCATTGTAAGCAGTAATAAGTTTTGTAAAATAAAATAACTTTCGAACGTGTTGAATTTATTGAAAATAAAAAGGTTGTGTAACACATAGTATTTAACAGCTTTACAATAAAATCTGAATCTCTGATATTGTCATCATTTTGCAGTTAATACCCGGTAAAATTTAAATATAATTATTGAAACGTGATAAAAACTTAAAACAAAACTATTTAACTAAAACTAATGAGACTTCGGAGCTTCTTTTGAAGAACACTGGGCTTTAAAGAGAAGAGAGAGATAGCCTTTAATTTGGCTGTGTATCAGGCTATTTCCTTCCGTAAATATATTATTAAATTAGAAGGAAATTAAAATACTGGTAAGAACTGTAGAACCGGGAAAGTAAAAAAGACACCATTACAGAATTTTCTCTCGAAACCCTTGGGGTTCACGAATCACCGGTTGGGAAAAGCTGGTCTATTGTTTGTTTGTTTGTTTTGGAATTTCGCGCAAAGCTACACGAGGGCTATCTGCGCTAGCCGTCCCTAATTTAGCAGTGTAAGACTAGAGGGAAGGCAGCTAGTCATCCCCACCCACCGCCAACTCTTGGGCTACTCTTTTACCAACGAATAGTGTGATTGACCGTCACATTATAACGCCCCCACGGCTGAAAGGGCGAGCATGTTTGGTGGGATGCGGATTCG
>NW_013762460.1:0-889 GCF_000517525.1 Limulus polyphemus
ACTGATTGGTTTCAGTCACAACAAAACATCCAGTCTTCATAATTCCAAACTACACTGATTGGTTTCAGTCACAACAAAACATCCAGTCTTCATAATTCCAAACTACACTGATTGGTTTCAGTCACAACAAAACATCCAGTCTTCATAATTCCAAACTACATCAAGAAGTGATGATGTTTCTTAATTCTTAATTTTGGTTTTATTTACTCCTGAAACCGAACACTTTCGGGGACCATACATCTAGTTATATTCTACTTATTTCACCCCACGAAGTTGTAGCAGGCAGGGTAGCAATAATATATTATTTGCTGCTACAATATGAAAGTTTTGGATTTCAGAAACAGGAAAATTCATCCTCAGTAGAGGTGTCACCCTTATGGCAGAATTCGAAATATTGTTTCATTGGTTAGTTTAGTCATTGGCTAATGCATTATGGGATACAGGTACATCTGGAAGCTAATTGAGTGAATTCAAGGTGAACTGCTCGTGCTTTAATTAACATAAGACCTTTCATTGGTTGTTCTCTACGTGTACCTAAATTACAGTTTGTTGCAAACATTAATCCGCTAATGCACATTGTGAAGTACAGGTAACAAATATATCTTCGTTGTGTAATCTACGTACAAATTCTTCATTTCTGTAGTTGGATGTTCAAAACAAGCCATGTAATTACTTTTGTTGGTTCCTCAATTAAACAATGTTACTTCTAGTAACAATTCACTCAAGTCGAAAAGTGTCCCCTTTCCCAGTGGCACAGCGGTATGTCTGCGGGCTTACAATGCTAGAAACCGGGTTTCGATACTGGTGAGCAGAGCATAGGTAGCCCATTGTTTAACTTTTTGCTCTACTACAAACAAACCAAACCGAAAAGTGCAATCAGGCTAGCAAC
>NW_013762461.1:0-354 GCF_000517525.1 Limulus polyphemus
GCTCGGACCATCCCTGAAGGTGTCTGACAGCAATGCTGATAAATACATACTAAACAGTGTTGGTGCCAACACGCAACCCTGCTTGACGCCACCGGACACAGGAAACTCTATGGATTCTTCTCCGTCACCGAGCACTCTTGCCATCATACCTTCATGAAACTGACGAACTACAGCGACAAACTTCGTGGGACAACCGAACTTGTGCATTATGCGCCAAAGTCCTTCTCTACATACCGTGTCGAAAGCTTTCGTCAGGTCCAGGAAAGTCATGTATAAGTCGCGGTGTTGCTCCTGACATTTCTCTTGGATCTGCCGAGCAGTAAATATCATATCAGCAGTTCCACGTCCAGCACG
>NW_013762462.1:0-890 GCF_000517525.1 Limulus polyphemus
TGAAAAACTGTCCATATTTTGATGTCATGATATGTAAATTAAAAATTGTTATTTTACGGTGATAATCTTGTTTTCTTGTAGCCCAATAATGCATAATTTCATTTGATAAACACGTTTAGATTGAATGGTAATTTATAATCAGTCACAAGAACGTCGAATCTGAATCGCTTGAAAAAAACACGGGGGTGCTTAACTTTTTTCCAGGTGTATATATAAAGAGATTGTAACTAAAAATTAATTTGTATGCCAAATACATTTATGCTGGCACTACTGAATGTGTTTTAATAAATTGATATATAATAATGTTTACAACTGTTGTTGTAAATTATCTTTAATGCAACTAGAGGAAATAGGTGGTAGCCATATTGTTATAAATCGTTTTTTAAAGGTACCTTAACATTTATATTAAATTATTGTGTTCTTGTTAACTCAAAAAAATCTATTTGTATTTGTGATTTCTTTTATAACAGAATCATTTTAAATAAACAATGCTAGATAGTGAGTTACTAGTTGTAGAAGTTTCTGATTAATAAAAATTGTAGGAGGATTCCAGTGTATCGTAATAGAAGAATATTATTTTTAACCAAATACACATTTTTATGTTTTTGATAAAAAAAAATTTCTTTTTGAATAATATTTTGTCTATTTGTGAAAAAAACCTCATAATAAAAATATGATGTTGTTAAATTTAATATTTCTGTCTACTTTATTGTAGCTTGGTATATTGATATGTTTCTTTTTCAGCTTGTGAACAAAGAAATGTTCTGGGTAGTGACTGAAGTTTGTAGTGAACCAAACCCATTAAGGAGGATGAAGATTATTAAGCAGTTCATAAAAATAGCAAGTAAGTGAAAACAAAGCAAGTAATCAAATCATAAGTTACTGTTTCT
>NW_013762463.1:0-890 GCF_000517525.1 Limulus polyphemus
CAAGTGTTATACTAGACATTTTTGTATGCGTCACAACCAGAAAGCTATTTTTGTCTTTATTATGTGTATTCATATTTTTACAACGTTTCGTCCAATGAGTTCTCCGGCCGTCGTCAAGTGTTATACTAGACAGTTTTGTATGCGTCACGACCAGAAAGCTAATTTTGTGGAATTACCATGATTCGAACCCTCGAACCTGTGATCCTGAATACGGGCACTCTAACCACTCCTAATAGCCGTTGTTGTGAAAATAATAATACACATCATAATAACGAGAATGATAGTTCGAAAAACTGCACCATTAGTAATACCAACACCTCGTCTCACGAAACTACACTAATTATTGTAACACCTCTTTATTATTAGTTCATTTATTAGGGTCAGGGCAAAGGGCGGACTAATGGTTAGCGTGCATGATTTTGGAGTTGAGGTTCTGTGGTTCGCACCTACATAGCGCCAAAAATAGCATGCTTCGCACTTTGTAGCTATGGGTGCGTTATAAGAGTGACGGCTAATTTGGACTGCAAGTAATCGAAGGTGGTGTGGATAGGTGTATCACTTAAACGTTAGAGATAGCTAACGCGGACAGTCATCGAGTAACTTTGACAAAACAATATGTTTATCGCTTCACGTTAGAGATAGCTAACGCGGACAGTCATCGAGTAATTTGACAAAACAATATGTTTATCGCTTCACGTTAGGGACAACTAATGTGGACAGTCCTCTAGTAACTTTGACAAAACAATATGTTTATCGCTTCACGTTAGGGACAACTAATGTGGACGGTCCTCGAGTAACTTTCATAAAACAATATGTTTATCGCTTCACGTTAGATACAGCTAATGCGGACAGTCCTCAAGTAACTTTGACAAAACAATTTGTTTATCGCT
>NW_013762464.1:0-885 GCF_000517525.1 Limulus polyphemus
ATCTTTTTTTGCAGAGATTTTCCTTTTCAACCCACCTAAGGAGGTGTTTAATATTTAAAGTTTAACTTGTAACCTAAGACGTGGCAGATTGACACACACAAAAACTAATCCTTAAATCATTGTATTTGTTATCAAAAAACTCTGAGATAAATGACTGATAGACTTATGCAACAAAAAGTATTAGTTGGATAAAAAAGGACACAAATATTTAGAAATATAAATAAAAAAACTATTTCACCAGCATTCAGCTAATATTATTTGGCTAAGTGATATCAGCTAATTATTGGTGTAACAGTTTTTTTAATTCTCATTTATTTTAAAATTTAAAAAAAGGAATACTACTGTACAAAACTTTGTAATAAAATGTTTTTACTAGATTTAATTAAACATTTTATCAGTACACTTCTGGATATTTCCCATATATTATAACTGAAAATTTTCACAAAACACAGTTTATCAGAGTTAATGGTGTCTAGTATCCTGATACTAAAGTTGATATTGCTTTCATAGTTCCTAAGGTTGGTATTGTTGAATGATGAGAATGATCTAATGTCTTAGAGTGTGGTTTCCAAATATATGTGACACTTAGGAGCCAATTATACTTGTCCCTCAAAATGTTTTCACCAGATATTCAATTTTGTGTAAGTTATGTATTTTTGAGAAACAAAGCACATTATTTTGTTTGTGGAATTTAATGTTTACAATGCTTTGAAGTTGAATTATGGAGAATTATGCAAAGCCCATAGGAACTTTCAGTGTCAACTGTGTCAAATGTCTCTCAGCAATTGAAAGACCATGTTTATTGTCAGGTGGTCAAACAGAAAATCTAGAAGTATTTGCAGAAAATCAGAAATAAAACTTACCTTTACAATATTCAATATTTAT
>NW_013762465.1:0-889 GCF_000517525.1 Limulus polyphemus
GGCTAATTTTCTGTAAACTTAACTAAATTGTAGAAGCAAATCTTCTGTAAACTTAACTAGATTGTACAGGCTAATCTTTTGTAAACTTAACTAAGTTGTAAGGCTAATCTTCTGTAAGGTTATTTAAGTTTTACAGGCTAATCTTCTGTAAAGTTATTTAAGTTTTACAGGCTAATCTTCTGTAAACTTAACTAAGTTATACAGGCTAATCTTCGGTAAACTTGACCAAGTTGTATAGGCTAATCTTCTGTAAACGTAACTAAGTTATACAGGCTAATTTTCTGTAAAGTTATCTAAGTTGTACAGGCTAATATTCTGTAAACTTCGCAGCTTTCTTCAAATTTTTTACAGAAGTCTTTTCAGAAATGTCACTTTATTAAAGTAGGGACATCTTGTGAGAAATACATCCTCTATAAACCTAGCAGGTTTAGTGTGAGAAATGTCACTTTATTAAAGTAGGGACATCTTGTGAGAAATACATCCTCTATAATCATAGCAGGTTTAGTGTGAGAAATGTCACTTTATTAAAGTAGGGACATCTTGTGAGAAATACATCCTCTATATAGAGGGAAAATGTCCTTTATAAACATAGCAGCCCTATTGTGAGAAATAATACGTGCTTAAAGAAGTAGACTTTTGTGAGAAACATCAATCACTTAAGGAAGTATAATTTCGGGAAAAAGTATCGACCAATAATGGCACTAACATTTTTTTGTGTGTGAAATATCATCTTGAAACATTATCACATTTACAATCTTTGAGTTATTGTGAAAAGTAATGTTCGTCCTTGAGTAGCTGATTTTAATCCACAGCTTACAGCCAGGATCTCTCAAGGTAAAAAATGATATTTTATAAGCAAACACAACTAATTCCAGAACTAGCTTTAACT
>NW_013762466.1:0-889 GCF_000517525.1 Limulus polyphemus
GGTGGGACGGGGATTCGAACACGCCACCCTCAGACTGCGAGTCGAGCGCCTTATCCACCTGGCCATGCCGGGCCTGTTATCCTTGTAAACTAAATACATTATGAAAAGTGGTAGTGAGAAGAGTGTGCTTTGGACATGACAATCTTATGACGGATCCTTTTACAATGGAATCTACACGGTACAACTACTGTAAAGATGCTTGGTCGTTAGAAAGAACTTGATGACATGGATTGTAACAACGAGATGAAACTCTAATATCGTTTTAACGTAACGTACTCAACCACTATAGTAGGATATGGATCAACATGTAAATACATTACGAATTTTGGCCAGATTTAAGATAGTCCTAAATCCATATACTAAGCTAACTATGTAAAACAGTCTTCATAAATGAATACATATATAGTAAGTTTGAATTGATAAAAGTAAATATACATAAAGAAATTATGGTACATAACTTAAAGACACAAGGAAACTAGTTTAAACTCTACCAGTGCCATCCTAAAAGTGACACACAGAAAAATAGCAAGAATGTCACATTGTACAAATAAAGAAAGTGTATCAAGCTATGTAAATGATATTTGAAAGTTTTTTTTTCGCCATTGGGTAGTTTCCAGAATTTCGGGGCACAGAGAGAAGCATCAGTATCAATTAATTATTTACTATTTTTAGTAAGCAACTTCTTTATGCAATATGGGAATTAGTTATACTCACAAACATTTTGGTGGAAACAACAACACTTGTTGAGGTCTAGGATCATTGATTACAGCCAACGAAACCTGTGAAACTCAAGGAAGAAGGATCGAAACAAAACAAAAACGTACCAAGCCTATTAAAAAACAACACTTGTTGAGGTCTAGGATCATTGATTACAGACAACGAAACCTGT
>NW_013762467.1:0-889 GCF_000517525.1 Limulus polyphemus
TGCTCCAATGAAGTTATGTCAAGTTGGCGCACCAATAGAAAGAGTAGCTGTTGACATTGCTGGTCCTTTCCTCCAAACTTGTGCTGGAAACAAGTACATTTGTGTGATGATGGATTATTTCACCAAGAGGCTTGAGGGATATGCATATGCAGATTTGGTATGCCATACGAACTGCATTTCGAACAAGGCTGTAACTTTGAATCAGCTGTGTTCCATGAGTGCTGCAAGTTGTTTCCATACAAAAGACCAGAACAACGCCACGACACCCACAGTCTGATGGAATGGTAGAAAAGTACAATTGGACTCTTGGACAGGAATTAGCAAAGTTTTGTAATAGTCACCAAAATGACTGGGATGTCTTACTCCCTCCACTGCAGATGGCCTATAGAACAGCAGAGCATGAAGCCACTGGATACACTCCAGCAAAGCTGATGTTTGGTCGGGAACTTCGTTTGCCAGTGTACCTGATAACAGGACACCCACTTTATGAAGAGTTGCCTGAAAATGTGCGTGAAAGTGTTATCTGAAAGGATGGATGATATTCATCATCAAGTGCATTCAAACTTGAAAACGTCTACTGATTCCATGAAGCTATGTTATCATAAGAGATCTACTGAAGTCATCTTTGTACCAGGAGACAAGTTGTGGTTGTATAATCCCACGAAGACCAAAAATAAGTCTCCTAAGTTGTCTTCTCCATGGGAAGGCCCATATGACGTAGTGGATCGTCTCTCAGACGTGACTCTCCGGATAAAATGTGGTCGGCGAGGTAAGCCAAAAGTGGTGCATGCCAACAGGCTTTGGCATTATCACGGTCCAGGACATTTCAATTGGGACGAAGTGGAAAACAGAACAAATGACGCTGCTGAAGACGTGCCACCTGAAGAAG
>NW_013762468.1:0-1511 GCF_000517525.1 Limulus polyphemus
TATGTCAAGAAATCAAGAGTAACCACACTGGCTTTTATATAGGTTAGATACAAGGTGGGACATGTATATGGTGAAAGGTACAGTACTTAAAGTACGATAAAGACTTTGTCTAGGTTAGATAAGACCTTACAACGTGTACGTGAATAGTACTGACGTCCAGTAATTCCTGACGTTTACCGTGGTAATTTTAAACTTGTTACATCTTTTATTTTATCAACAACAGGTATTCGCATTGTGAACTAATCTAGCTGCTCATAAAACTTTTCCTAGATACTACCTCTTCTTAGTTTCACATTATTTGCTGAACATTTTCGTTTGTTCTTCTTGGTGGCTCAGCGGTGCAATAAGGTTACAGACTTACAACGCTAAAATCCGAGGTTTGATTCCCCACGGTGTACAACGCGCGAATAGCCCATTGTGTAACTTTGCGTCAACAAAACAAAAACAGCAACGTTTTCTTTCAAGTAGTAGATTTATTTGTTTGAGTTAAGCACAAAGCTACACAATGGGCTATTTGTGCTCTGCCCACCACGGGTATCGAAACCTGGATTCTAGCGTTGTAAGTCCGTAGACATACCGCTGTGCCACTTGGGGGCTCAAGTAGTAGAGCTCTTATGAATGTTGTAAAGTATAAAAAATGTTTCATGGCGCAATAAACATCCTGCCCTCCTCCAAAAAAAACAAACAAAGAACACGAAAAGTTTCTAGTTTCGTCCGATAACGCGGTTACTTAGAGTGAAAGTGACAATTAAATGTTGTTACTTGTGGTCTTACAGAAAGAGTTCACTGGTGTGCGTGCTAGAACTCATACATTAAGAGAAAATGGGAGAGGAAGGTAGGATGGGAAAAAAAACAATAACAACAACTAGTCACACAGCGACGCAGCAAGGCTGTTTGGTGTAAGCTCGACAGTTGTATCGTCGTAAAAATGAACAAATATTAACCACAAATGTAAACCAATTATGAGTGACGAATTGCTTGACTTCCAATCGGAGGCCTCCTGGAGGCTAGGGAGCAGGGTCCTCCACATTACGGGGGGTTATGTTACATCATTGTGTTCACAAGTAAGTTCAATAATACGAGACATTTAGGGACTTTTACAGTTGGTTGAACGTGAGCATTAAAAGATCAAAATACACAAATACATTTAACTCTGTGCTAATAAAATATTTTCACTCTGGGTTTTGTCTAAATAACTTTTAAATATAAACGAATCATTCAAGGCTTCAGAGTTTGAACATAGAATCTAATAACCATCTTTCAGGTCTATCATTTCTAGGTATGAAAAAAAAAGTGAGCTCTAAATCAACTTCACGTCATCTTTCTCCTAAAAAACAACAACAACAAAAACAACCACTGTCACATTTCCAAGCCTGAAAAATAGGTAAAGGTCATTAATCTTTATTAGTATCTGGTCTAAGTTACAACGTGATCCCCTTGGTCTGTCTCTCCATTTTTATCTTTCAATGCCAAGTAAGAAACCGAATTAAAGCTTAACTTATACAAAAGGC
>NW_013762469.1:0-1236 GCF_000517525.1 Limulus polyphemus
GTGATAGCAGCTTCATGACCGTTGTGGTACCAGTTTCATGACTGTCGTGGTAACAGTTTCATGACTGTCGTGGTAACAGGTTCATGACTGTTGTGGGACCAGTTTCATGACTGTTGTAGTAACAGTTTCATGACTGTTGTGGGACCAGTTTCATGACTGTTGTGGTAACAGTTTCATGACTGTTGTAGTAACAGTTTCATGACTGTTGTAGTAACAGTTTCATGACTGTTGTGGGACCAGTTTCATGACTGTTGTGGTAACAGTTTCATGACTGTTGTAGTAACAGTTTCATGACTGTTGTATCCTTTCTAGAGCAATATATCTGTAATTAGTGTGTAGTGTGACCTGACAATCGTGACCTTAGTTTGATCTACGTGAATTGGTTTCCCCTAGTGGTAATGCTTTTAGGAAATGAAGAAGGATACATATTTATCATGTAAATTACCCTTGATTCATATGTATTGGGATTATCAGAGTATTCAAAAGTTCAACGTTTACCACATAAGATATGCAATACCTTACATTGCACACTCTTAACTTCCTCTGGTAAACTAGCTGGGAGTAAACATATCTCCCGAACATTCAAGAAAAGATGTTGACTGGCTGATTATACATGTAAACAATACTGTTCAAAGCTACATCAGCCCTCGTGACCATTATCAATAGAACAAATACATTGAAATGTGAACAATTGAAATAGTTTTATAAGTGTTGTTAGTTATTATTCTGTGTACATCCTATAAGTTTATTTATTATTATGTTTTACAAATTGTTATTAAAATTCACTAACAAGTCATCAGACTTATATAGGCCACTAATCCCACCCGTCACTAACAACTCATCAGACATATATAGGGCACTAATCCCACCCGTCACTAACAAGTCATCAGACATATATAGGGCACTAATCCCACCCGTCACTAACAAGTCATCAGACTTATATAGGCCACTAATCCCACCCGTCTCTATCAAGTCATCAGACATATATAGGCCACTAATCCCACCCGTCACTAACAACTCATCAGACTTATATAGACCACTAATCCCACTCGTCACTAACAACTCATCAGACTTATATAGGCCACTAATCCCACTGGTAACTAATAAGTCATCAGACATATATAAGCCACTAATCATGGCAACTAATACCTTTGGCATGTTTGTTTCATCAGTAAAGCAGAGATAATACCCCAATTAATGTTCCACGTACATAAGAAACAGTTTTGGCCCGGCATG
>NW_013762470.1:0-1885 GCF_000517525.1 Limulus polyphemus
TGTTGACTTTGAAACGGGTGTTTAATTTTTTCTACTAGATTTTGTCGACGTTCATAACTGTCTTTTTAGGCCTTCATAGACTAAATGTTTTTCGACTTTGATAAGGGTATTTTCAGCCATTTTCTACTTGATTTTCTTGACTTTGAAAACGGGTTTTAGTTTTTCTTCCACTAGATTTTGTTGACTTTGAAAACGGGTTTCTAGTTTTTCTTCTACTAGATTTTATCGACGTTCATAACTGTCATTTTAGGCCTTCATAGACTAGATGTTTTCGACTTTGATAACGGTCATTTAAGCCTTTCTTATACTATATTTTAATAACTTATAAAATGGTCTTTTTAATCCATCTTTAACCAGATTTTGTCGATATTCATAACGGTATTTTTAGTCCTTCCTCTGCAAGATTTTGTTAACTTTAATGACGGTCTTTTTAGTCTTTCTTCCATTAAATTTTATCGACTGTTATAACGGACTTTTAGTCTTCCTTCCACTAGATTTTGTTGACATTGATAAGAGTCTTTTGAGTTCGATTTCCACTAGATTTTGTTGAATTTGAAAACGGATTTTTAGTTTTCTTCTACTAGATTTTGTCGACGTTCATAACTGTCTTTTTAGGCCTTCATAGACTAGATGTTTTCGACTTTGATAACGGTCTTGTAAGCTATTCTTATACTATATTTTAATAACGGATTAAAAAGACCATTATAAAAGTTATTAAAATATAGTATAAGAAAGGCTTACAAGACCGTTATAAAAGTCGAAAACATCTAGTCTATGAAGACCTATAAAGACAGTTATGAACGACGACAAAATCTAGTAGAAGAAAATTTAAAAACCCGTTTTCAAAGTCAACAAAATCTAGTGGAAAACGGACTAAAAGGACGCTTATAAATGTCAATAAAATCTAGTGGAAGGAGAACTAAGAGACCGTTATAACAGTCGACAAAATATAGTAGAAGTAGGACTAAAAAGACCGTTAATAAATTTAACAAAATCTTGCGGAGGAAGGACTAAATATACCGTTATCAAAGTCGAAAAAATCTAGTTTTAAAAGGATTAAAAAGATCATTATAAAAGTTATTAAAATATAGTGTAAGAAAGGCTTAAATGACCGTTATCAAAGTCGAAAACATCTAGTCTATGAAGGCCTTAAAAGACAGTTATGAACGTCGACAAAATCTATAAGAAGAAAAACTAAAAACCCGTTTTCAAACTCAACAAAATCTAGTGGAGGGAAAACTAAAACCCGTTTTCAAAGTCTAGAAAATCAAGTGGAAAATGTCTGAAAATACCGTTATCAAAGTCGAAACAATCTAGTCTAAAGAGGCCAAAAAAGACGGTTTTAAAAGTCAACAAAATCTATTGGAAAACGGACTAAAAGGACCCTTATAAATGTTAATAAAATCTAGTGAAAGGAGCACTAAAAGACCGATATAACAGTCGACAAAATATAGTAGAAGAAGGACTACAAAAACCGTTATTAAATTTAACAAAATCTTGCTGCGGAAGGACTATAAATATTGTTATCAATATCGAAAACACCTAGTTTAAGAAGGATTAAAAAGACCTTTATAAAATTCTTAAACTAGGTGTTTTCGACTTTGATAACGGTCATTTGAGCCTTTCTTATACTATATTTTAATAACTTTTAAAATGGTGTTTTTAATCCATCTTAAACTAGATTTTGTCGATATTGATAACGGTATTTTAGTCGTTTCTCCGCAAGATTTTGTTAACATTAATGACGGTCTTATTACTCCTTTTTCCACTATATTTTGTCGAATGTTATAACGGTCTTTTAGTTTTCCTTCCACTAGATTTTGTTGACTTTGAAAACGGGTTTTTAGTTTTTTTCTACTTAGATTTTGTCGACGTTCTATAACTG
>NW_013762471.1:0-890 GCF_000517525.1 Limulus polyphemus
AACTGTCGTAATCTCTCTTCTTGTTTATTTTCTCGTTTTTCTTGTTTCTTTTCTTTTTCCTGTAACAACTGCTGTAATCTCTCTTCTTGTTTATTTTGTTGTTCGAGCTGCCACTGTTGCAGGTTTTCTTGCAACTGCTGTTGTCTCTCTTCTTGTTTCTTTTCTTGTTTATTTTCTCGTTCTTCTTGTTTCTTTTCTTTATCCTCTAACGACTGTTGTAATTTCTCTTCTCGTTCTTCTCGTTTCTTTTCTTTTTCCTCTTACGACTGTTGTAATTTCTCTTCTCGTTCTTCTTGTTTCTTTTGCTGTTCTTGTATTGCTGCCATCAAATCTGCTAAGCTGTAGTTTGATTTGCCACCTCTCGTTTCCATCTTCTTCTTCTTTTTTTTATTTTCTATCCCACTTCTGACACCAATTTGTTACGTCTCCGTCGTTAGTTGATTTTCCGTAAATTCGTTCCGACGAAACGTTAGCGACACAAGTCCTTTCTTAAATAAAACTGGTTTATTCTTTCCGAATACAACTTTACCGATACACTTAATTTATACAGTCGTTCTATAACAAACGCAATATCTCACTTGGCCAACAATATTTTCTGTGACTGCAATTCAATTACTCAATACACTGTTGTCCCATCACGCTGTCAACGTCTTATATATACAAGACTAACACATATCCAGTAGTCTCCCGATAATTCGCGAAGGTTCGAGAGAAGGAGTGGCGTGACACTAGTCACGTGACCTCGCTGACGCAACAGTTCCATAGATAAGAGACAACAACAAATCCATGTCCATTTTCTGAATTAGGGTAAAAAAATAACACAACTCTTCTCACAAAAACATTCATAACTTCTTTGATTTTCAGGAAAAAACAGACTAAATGTTTTATCA
>NW_013762472.1:0-891 GCF_000517525.1 Limulus polyphemus
GTTGAATCTAACTGGGTACTGGCAAAGGTTGTTGTAAAAATTCAATGTGTTGTTGTATCAAACCTGGTACTGGCACGGGTTGTTGAAATCTGTATTGCGTTGTTGTATTTAACCTTGTACTGGCAAGAGTTGTTGTAAGTCTTTATTATGTTATTCTGTCTAAGCTTGTATGCGCAGTGGTTTTTATAAGTCTTTATTGTGTGGTTTTATCTCTCCTGGTACTGGCAATGGTTGTTATAAGTCTTCAATATGTTATTTTTTCTAACCTAATACGGGCTGGGATTGTTAAAAGTCTTTAATGTGTTGCTGAATTTAACCGAGTACTGGCAGTGGTTTTTTTAAGTTTTAAATGTGTTGTTGTATCTAACCTGGTATTGACAGGATTTCTAGTTAGTCTTTAATATGTTATTGTATCTCAAATAGTACGGGTTTAGGTTGTTATAAGTCTTTAATTTGTTGTTGTATCCAACATGGTACTGCCACGGATTGTTGAAATACTTTAATGTGTTATTGTATCTAACCTGGTACCGGCAGGAGTTGTTGTAAGTCTCTAATGTGTTGTTGTATCTAACCTGGTAATGACACGGGATTTTGAAGGTCTTTAATGTGTTGTTATATCTAGCATGGTACTGCCACAGGTTGATGAAATACTTTAATGTGTTTTGTATCAATCCTGGTACCGGCACGGGTTGTTGAAATCTTTATTGCGTTGTTGTATTTAACCTTGTACTGGGAAGAGTTGTTGTAAGTCTTGAATATGTTATTGTGTCTAAGCTAGTACGGGCAGGGGTTGTTATAAGTCTTTAATGTATTGTTTTATCTCTCCTGGTACTGGCAATGGTTGTTATAAGTCTTCAATATGTTATTGTTTCTAACCTAGTACGGTAAAGG
>NW_013762473.1:0-889 GCF_000517525.1 Limulus polyphemus
ACCGATACTGGAAGATAGTAGCTGTATACATGGGTAAAACGATCGTTCATCAGTTTCTGTGGTGAGGACTTAGATATGGGTAAAACAATACCGATACTGGAAGATAGTAGCTGTATACATGGGTAAAACGATCGTTCATCAGTTTCTGTGGTGAGGACTTAGATATGGGTAAAACAAGACCGATATTGGAAGATAGTAGATGTATTTATGGGTAAAACGATCGTTCATCAGTCTCTGTGGTGAGGACTTAGACATGTTGAGCAGATTTTTTATTATTGATATCCAAAGAAGAAAGTAACGTTGATGAAGTGATCCCAGCTTTTGAGATTATTTAAAATATAGACTTAATCTGTTATCTTTGCAAAATACAATTAGTGGAACACCTGTTTTGTACTGAAAACATATGTTAATTTGTTAACCTACAGTATTACTTAATCAAAGGCTACCGTGTGGTTTGTTCTTTTCACGTTAAATATGAAACTGGTAAATACTAAACGGCTCTGGATCATCTAGTAAATACTAAACGGCTCTGGATCATCTGGTAAATACTAAACAGCTTTGGATCATCTAGTAAATACTAAATGGCTCTGAATCATCTGGTAAATACTAAACAGCTCTAGATCATCTAGTAAATACTAAACGGCTCTGGATCATCTGGTAAATACTAAATGGCTCTGGATCATCTGGTAAATACTAAACGGCTTTGGATCATCTGGTAAATACCAAACGGCTTTGGATCATCTAGTAAATACTAAATGGCTCTGAATCATCAGGTAAATACTAAACGGTTCTGGATCATCTAGTAAATACTAAACGGCTCTGGATCATCTGGTAAATACTAAACGGCTCTGAATCATCTGGTAAATACTAAACGGCTCTGGATCATCTG
>NW_013762474.1:0-890 GCF_000517525.1 Limulus polyphemus
CTTTCTTGGTCATTTTACACTTAGCTGTTAGGACTTTCACAATGGGATTTGGTGAGCATCCCTCAGCACCAACCACTACTGGTTTCCCCGAGGCTGACTTGTTGGTAGTATTCATCTTACACTGGCTTCTCATATGTCCTTGCTCTCCACAGTTCCAACAACCTTTCTGGGTAGCAGCCCCTTCTGTCATGGCATCTTCCCTGTGATGAAATTTCCAGCATTGAGCTTTCTTGTGCCCAGGTGTGTTACAGTGCCAGTAATGTCCCTCAAACTTCCCCAAAAGCTGCCCTTTTCTGGCCTTGAATTCTGATGATTGTACCAGCCTTGGTACCTCTGTGCTGGGCTTAATATAGTATTCAAATTCAAGAGCTCTGGTCATTACATCCTTCATAGTAGAGGGGTGTGCTTGCTTACTTGTATCTTCAGTTGTGGACTGTCCAAGGCTTCTACAAACTGATCCCTCAGCAACAACTTGAGGATATCGGGTGCTTCAGTTGGGTAGGCCTTGTGTGCCATACTTTCCAAATCCTGTGCCAGCTCTTGCAGGCTCTCCCCTTTAGCACTAACTCTAGTCCTAAACCTAGCCCTGTAGACTTCGGACTGATTTTGAGTTCCATACCTGAATTCTAGAGCAGCTACCAGTGCTCTATAGTTGTGCCTGTGGTTGTCCCTTCAGGCTTGTTGCCAGGTGCACTGCTTTCTGCTCCTGTGTCCATCCATTCATTTCTGCCAGGAGCTCAAATTGTGCTCTATATGCTTCCCATGGTGCCTTCCTATCGAATTCTTGTGGCTTCCTTCATACTAGATCACCCCTATTGCTGACATACATGTCTGAAATGTGACTTCTGATAGGACTGAAGATGTCTGCATTAGGGTTTAGCTGCAGGGTC
>NW_013762475.1:0-890 GCF_000517525.1 Limulus polyphemus
ATTATTTCTAAAGATTCACGAATATTATTACCTATTATACTTTTTGGTTGATCTAATATTACAGTTTTCCCCCATAATATTGTGTGTTGTGTTTCCTGTACATGTTCTGCTATGGATGAATTTTCAGTTTTTACATATCCGTTATGCATCATCTTTTTTCATACTTAATGGCGAGAATAGTAGGACAAGGGGACACAAATATAAATTCTGGCAGGGTAGGAGTTATAACCAACGTGACGCGCCAAAGAAGAATATCTGTTATTAGTTTGCTATAGTCAGTGTGCTATAAACTTCGGAAGCTATAACTGTGATTGTTATAATGCTTATCAATTGGAAAATTTCAGATATTTGATCAGGAGCATTTACAAAGTTCGAACATTACAAATCATTTAATTTCAGTGGATTCTCATCGGACATTAGTACTTTTACAAAAATATTATATAACTTCATCGTGGAAAACTCGGCGTGTGTGGCTGGTGAATGACGAAGAACAAAGAGCTCCCTGTTAAGTGAATTATATCTACGTTAGCTCCTAATTATCTCGCTCATCGTGAACCCTCGATAAGATATGGAAGAAGTTCCAGACTAGAAAGAAGACTTTATATTGCTTGTGGTCCGGCTTGGCCAGGTGGTTAGGGCGCTCCATTCGCAATCTGAGGGTCGCGGGTTCGAATCCCCGTCACACCAAACATGCTCGCCCTTTCAGCTGTGGGGAGCGTTATAATGTGACGGTTTAATCCCACTATTCGTTGATAAAAGAGTAGCCCAAGAGTTGGAGGCGGGTGGTGATGACTAGCTGACTTCCCTCTAGTCTTACACTGCTAAATTAGGGACGGCTAGCGCAGATAGCCCTCGTGTAGCTTTGCGCGAAATTCAAAACAAACAATTAT
>NW_013762476.1:0-884 GCF_000517525.1 Limulus polyphemus
TGACCCCAGATTGTAGGAGCATGATTAATACTGACTGAACGTAATGACCCCAGATTGTAGAAGCCCGATTAATAGTGACTGAACATAATGACCCCAGATTACAGGAGCCCGACTAATAGTGACTGAACATAATGACCCCAGATTACAGGAGCCTGATGAATAGTGACTGAACATAATGACCCCAGACTATAGGATCCCGATTAATAGTGACTGAACATAATGACCCCAGATTACAGGAGCCCGATTAATAGTGACTGAACATAATGACCCCAGATTACAGGATCCCGATTAATAGTGACTGAACATTACGATAGGTCATTACAGCATGACAGTCATGTCATCAAGTAAGTGGAACAGTGATTGGACGATCATCAACTTGACCGCCGTGAATTATTTTCCCGAGGAATAGAAGTTATAAAAGGCGACGGAACAAATGTGAACTTCGGGGGGTTGAGGGCATTTTACTTACTATGTGGAAGCAGCGACTTTCTTTGATAACTTAACACTAGTCTCTGCACCCCATTCAGAGAGGCATTTCACTACTGGCTTAAAAGTTGGGGGCACGTGTCCCCAATGATCTCACCCCATTCGCCGCCTATAGAGCCTATAATTTCTCAGCGTACCTTTCAGGAAGTTGCAGTTCTAACAGCAAAAGGTGGAATCCAGTGGCGTAAGTATGCTCCAGCAGCATCCACCCCCCCCCCCCGCTAAACGGGAGCCCTAAGGGCATGACAAAGTTAAGAAGTTCCAACAAGGGGGATAAATGTAGGAGTTCAATTACTGTTTATGCGGGGAGGGGCATCTTTAGTAGTTACGTCACTGATGGAGTCCGACGTTACGAAGCCTCTTCCATTTTGTTTTCTCCACACCCTGTAGATTCTGGA
>NW_013762477.1:0-887 GCF_000517525.1 Limulus polyphemus
AACATGAGTATGGGTGGCATAAATGATGGCAGTTAACATGAAACCAAGTCCAGATGTGCCAAACTAGTCCTGAGTTGCAACTATAATTGTATAATTTAAATACTATTTTTGATTAGAAACTTAGGAAAGTAGAATGACAATTTGCATGTTGCAACTAAATAGTATAGTCAGTATTTATTAATTTATTCTTTTAGCCCATTATGTCGAAAAAAGAAAATGGGGCACAGGAACGCAAAAGACATGCACAATTTACAGCTTCGATGGTGGAGTCAAGCAAATTGATGAGAGCTTTCCTTACTGGAAGTGATGACACCAGTAAGCCAGCATATGTTCCTTTTGATGGCAGCAAGGAGGTCAAAGTGAAACAAGAGGATTCCACTATGTCAGAAACAAATCCACGGAATAGTGTTGCTAAACTAAAAGAGGATGACCTAAGAAATATTTTAATACACAGGGATATTGAATTTATGAAGTTTGATACAACAGGCTCAGCAGTTGTAACACATGCACATCGCACAGAGATTGTTAAAGCTGGAGCACATGAATTGCAACATAAAGACGGTCCATTTGATGCCAATGATGGGCATTTTATGACTGCATTTTGGTTCAAACGACGCCTTCTGAATGTACAAGAGGTCAATCGTTCCTGGTTGGTGTATTCACCTCTACATAAAGCAGCATACTGCTTTTGTTGTCTTCTTTTTTCATCTACATGTATGACAACCGATAGTTGGTCTGCTTTCAAAACACAGGGTGGATTCTCTAAGTGAAAAAAATAGAAAAGTTAAATGTCCATGAAAATAGTGACAGTCATCGTGAGTCATTTGCTGCTTGAAAAGAAACTGAGCGCCGAATTCGTCTTCAAAGTGGTATTGATGAAGAGCTGC
>NW_013762478.1:0-891 GCF_000517525.1 Limulus polyphemus
AACTCCAACAATTAAGCCCACCAGGGCACTACTCTAATTACATTAGTAAAAAATCTTAGTACTGTAGTAGAATATATACAGTCTTCCTGGTACTTCTGCACCGGTTGAACGAGTGTTTTCTGTAATAAATAATGTGTGGTCAGAAGATAGGGGCAATATGCTAGAAGCTAGTCAGGGGTCTTCTGATAACTAAAATAAATTTCCTATTAAGCTGCTCAGTGTTTTGACAAAATTAAAAAGAACAAGGTATTTCTCAGAAAAATATGAAAATACTGGTGATTGAATAAAATATTACTTGACAATAAATGTGTTTAGTTTAATTTATTTCTAAATGTCACTGTTCTACTTAAAAATATTTTACATGCATGTGCTGTCAAGCAAAGCAAAGCTGCTTTGTCTGTCCTCCGTCTCTTAACACCCATTCTCAAGGTTCTTTCCAAGTGGAAAGATGAATCATACATATTGCCAGCTCACACATAACTTCAGCACTTGCCAAGAACTGCCTTCGTGTAAGAAAATATGCAAGTATGTTAATATAATTGCAGCAAAACTTTCCCATACTCCCCAACTGGTAGGAAGAGTAGGCTCTCCCCAAATACCAGACGTGCACATTAAGTTATGGGTATACTCCCACTGGTCCCAACTCTGAAAATTATGGTGAATCTATATACAAAGTATATTCAAGTTAAAGAACTTAGTTAAAGATACAGTATTTCAAATAAACCCTGCTTATTATGTGATAGAATGAGTATTATATAGAGTGAGAGAGAGTTTCTACAAAATTAACAGTGGTTATTGAAGGAACAAACAAAATGTGTTTTGCATGTTTTACCAAAGAATTCAAACACCTTTAAAGAAAGTTCTTAGAAAAAAAAAGAAAAAAAAAGTAGG
>NW_013762479.1:0-890 GCF_000517525.1 Limulus polyphemus
GCAGACATCTTCAGTCCTGCCAGAAGTTACATTCCAGAAATTAGTGTCACCAATAGCGGTGATCTAGTACGAAGTAAGTCACAGGAATTCGATGGGAAGGCACCATGGGAACCATATAAAGCACAATTTGAGCTCCTGGGAGAAATGAATGGATGGACAGAGGAGCAGAAAACAGTATATCTGGCAACGAACTTAAAGGGACAACCAGTGGAAATACTTGGACAGTTTTCAGCAGATGACAGGCACAACTATAGAGCACTGGTAGCTGCTCTAGAAATCAGGTATGGAACTCAAAATCAGTCTGAAGTCTACAGGGCTAGGTTTAGGACGAGAGTCCGTGCTAAAGAGGAGAGCCTGCAAGAGCTGGCACAGGATTTGGAAAGTATGGCACACAAGGCCTACCCAACTGCACTACCCGATGTCCTCAAGCTGTTGCTGAGGGATCAGTTTATAGATGCCTTGGACAGTCCATAACTGAAGATACAAGTAAAGCACGCACACTCCTCTACTATGCATGATGCAATGGCCAGAGCTCTTGAATTCGAATCCTACATTAAGTCCAGCACAGAGGTACCTAGGTCTATACAGTCATCAGGATTCAAGGCCAGAAAAGGGCAGCTCTCAGAGAAGTTTGAGGGACTTTGCTGGCACTGTAATAAACCTGGGCACAAGAGAGTTCAATGCTGGCAACTTCAACACAGGGGAGATGCCACAGCAGGAAAGGCTGCTACCCAGAAAGGTTGTTAAAACTGTGGAGAGTAAGGACATATGAGGAGCCAGTGTAAGAAGAATACTACCAATAAGTCAGCTTCGGGAACCAGTAGTGGTTGGTGCTGAGGGAGGCCCACCAACCCCCATTGTGAAAGTCCCAATAGTTAAGTGTAAAATGG
>NW_013762480.1:0-891 GCF_000517525.1 Limulus polyphemus
CATATGGCTTTGCTCTCCACAGTTCCAACAACCTTTCTGGGTAGCAGCCTTTCCTGCTGTGGCATCTCCCCTGTGTTGAAATTGCCAGCATTGTGCCTTCTTGTGCCCAGGTTTGTTACAGTGCCAGCAAAGTCCGTCAAACCTCTCTGAAAGCTGTCCTTTTCTGGCCTTGACTCCAAATAACTGTACCAACCTTGGTACCTCTGTGCTGGACTTAACGTAGGATTCAAATTCAAGAGCTCTGACCATTGCATCCTGAGGGGTGTGCTTGCTTTACGTGTATCTTTAGTTGTGGACTGCCCAAGGCATCTACAAACTGATCTCTCAGCAACAAATTGAGGAGGTCGGGTAGTGCAGTTGGGTAGGCCTTGTGTGCCATGCTTTCCAAGTCTTGTGTCAGCTCTTGCAGGTTCTCCCCTTTAGCACGGATTCTCGTCATAAACCTAGCCCTGTAGACTTCTGACTGATTCTGGGTTCCGTACCTGAGTTCCAGAGCCGCTACCAGTGCTCTGTAGTTGTGCCTGTCGTCTGCTGACAACTGTCCAAATATTTCCAGTGGTTGTCCCTTCAAGCTCATTGCTAGATATACTGCTTTCTGCTCATCTGTCCATCTCTGCCAATAGCTCAAATTGTGCTCTATATGCTTCCTACAGTGCCTTCTCATCGAATTCCTGTGGCTTCTTTTGTACTGGATCGCTCCTATTTCTGACATTCATATTTGGGATGTGACTTCTAACAGAACTGAATATGTCTGCAATAGGGTTTAGCTGCGGGGTCTGGAAGGGGCTCGCCATTGTCTGGGGCTGATTAAGTCGATGGTTAATGTATCCTTCTTGTGTAAAAGACAATAAATCATCCTTTAATGTATTTAATTCGCTTTGAAATTTACCA
>NW_013762481.1:0-2142 GCF_000517525.1 Limulus polyphemus
GAAACTATTGTTTGACTGTTTCGACTGCTATCAGCCTACTCAGAGAAATCATGGTGTAAAATATATTTTTGTGAGTGAATTGTTCACTAATAGAAGTCTACGTGTAAATGTATAATGATAGAAATAACAGACATCTGTAGGAATACATCGTTTACAAATACCAAATAAAACTATTAAATAATTGTTGATGATGTTGTTTTCTTGACGAAACACGTACCTTAATGTAGACTGTTTGTTTCTACACAATGGGCTATCTGTGCTCTGCCCACCACGGGTATCGAAACCCGGATTCTAGCGTTGTAAGTCCGCAGACATACCGCTGCGCCACTGGGGAGCAATAACGTAGACTGAACTTGGATCATTTCACCAAAAGAATGTTACTGACGAAAATCCAGACAAGTAAATAATGCTAATAGTGTTGGATTAACTTGTGGAAGTACTTTTTCTTGGGTTTCCACTTGTAGCTTATTATTTTCATGGTATTATAAACGATTATACATTGAAGTCCAAACACTTGGAATCACCTTTAAAACTAACGTGTAATTTATTTTTAGCTTGTCTTCGAAAATAGCACAGTCGTGAATTTCGACATCTGCTCTATTCTAAGAAGTGTTTTGTACAGTACACTAGTGCCATCTATTGACCATTTAATAGTCAGAAACAAAAGTGTGTCTATGAACTTCTCTTTCCGTTTCTAGTTGGAGTTATTACCAAATAAAAATCTGTAACAGTATATAAAATATCAGTGTTGAATGCACTTAAAAACGAAACCTAAACATACACCAATCGGTAAAAATGTTAAGACAAACACTTCTGTCTTACTCAAAAGCTTCATTAGGGCTCTCTCACAAATGCTTTATCATTGGTAAAGAAAAGTATATACAAAAATATGTCTTTCTTATTACCTTAGGCAGCTTCAAAGGAAATCTAATGTCTTTGCCAAATGGCTTACATCTATCCATATTAAAGCCCAAAACATTTCATAATAATAAGGTATACAAATACACTAAATCATGCTGAATTCACGATGACGGAACAATACTGATCAGATTAAGTCTAAAATAAATTATTGTGATGAAGAAAGAGTTGTAAATAATTTTTGGATAAATCCCCTCTCACACTTATTAAGTCTAAAAAACAATAGATGCAAGCTCAGTTTTACAGGCTGTACATACTGATCAGATTAAGTCTAAAATAAATTATTGTGATAAAGAAAGAGTTGTAAGTAATTTTTGAATAAATCCCCTCTCACACTTATTAAGTCTAAAAAAAATAATAGATGCAAGCTCAGTTTTACAGGCTGTATATACTGATCAGATTATGTCTAAAATAAATAATTGTGATGAAGAAAGAGTTGTAAGTAATTTTTGGATAAATCCCCTCTCACACTTATTAAGTCTAAAAAAACAATAGATGCAAGCTCAGTTTTACAGGCTGTATATACTGATCAGATTAAGTTTAAAATAAATAACAGACACAAACTGTCAGTTTCATAGTTTAGAATAAATACACAATTCTCTTTGTTATAAGAATACCCTAAGGGACAGAATAAAGAAAGCAGTGTTTTAAAATACAGTAAATCTAATATCATTGTCTTAAGACGAATATAATGTTTTTATTCCAACAGATGGCTTATATAGATAGCGTTCCAACTACTACTGTGTTAGTTGTATCCAAGCTGACCTAATGAGTTCTAGTATTGAGTCAAACTTCGTTGGCTATGATTACGACGGACATAGTGTGGTCGAAAAACTATTATGTATTCTTCTTTTAGGAAAAAAACAAAGTAAATGAATAAAAAAAATGCAATGAGTCTAATGCTAATGTCTTATGGCAGTTATAATTTATTTTAATCACGCTTAGCCAGAAAGACATTCACGACATACCAATTGTTATTGGAACAAATATTGGCCATACCTCTGTTTTAAACATAACCGCGCTTCACACTTTGAGGTGGGTTGTAGGAATGGCGGTCAAATACCACTGTTGCGTCATCGAGATCATGTGATTCTCACGCTCTCTACTATCTAGAATTATCCTGTACTTTGGCGAATGTTCTAGTTCTCACTAGATATAGGATAGGCGGGTATATAAAAGAGGGGAATGTAACGTGTCTGGGTAGATAGTGAGTAACTGATCTGC
>NW_013762482.1:0-890 GCF_000517525.1 Limulus polyphemus
TGTCAGCTAGCAAGTTTTCAGGATCTGATGGTTTTACAGCGGAAACATTATATCATATGTCAGTTAGCAAGTCTCCAGGATCTGATGGGTTTACAGTGCAAACGTTATCTCATATGTCAGCTAGCAAGTTTCCAGAATCTGATGGGTTTACAGCGGAAACATTACATCATATGTCAGCTAGCAAGTCTCTAGGATCTGATGGGTTTACAGTGGAAATATTATCTCATATGTCAAGTAGCAAGTTTCCAGGATCTGTTCAGTTTAGAGTGGAAACATTATCTCATATGTCAGCTAGCAAGTCTCCAGGATCTGATGGTTTTACAATGGAAACATTATATCATATGTCAGCTAGGAAGTCTCCAGGATCCGATAGGTTTACAGTCGAAACATTATCTAATATGTCAGCTAGCAAGTCTCCAGGATCTGATGGGTTTACAATGGAAACATTATATCATATGTCAGCTAGGAAGTCTCCAGGATCTGATGGTTTTACAGCGGAAACATTATATCATATATCAGTTAGCAAGTCTCCAGGATCTGATGGGTTTACAGTCGAAACATTATCTCATGTGTCAGTTAGCAAATCTCCAGGATCTGACTGGTTTACAGTGGAAATATTATCTCATATATCAGCAAACAAGTCTCCAGGATCTGTTCGGTTTAGAGTTGAAACATTATATCATAAGTCAGCTAGCAAGTTACCAGGATCTGATGGATTTACGCGGAAAATTATATCATATGTCAGTTAGCAAGTCTCCTGGATCTGATGGGTTTACAGTGGAAACGTTATCTCATATGTCAGTTAAAAAGTCTCCAGGATCTGATGGTTTTACAGCGGAAACATTATCTCATGTGTCAGCTAGCAAGTCTCCAGGATCTGATGGGTTTAC
>NW_013762483.1:0-1265 GCF_000517525.1 Limulus polyphemus
TTCTAGCGTTGTAAGTCCGCAGATATACAGCTGTGCCACTGGGGGGGGGGGAGTTTGTATAAAAGAAATGTGTACATTACATGCAAGATGTAAGAATTATAATAGATAAAAATATGTTAAAACAGTTTTCATACGATAGAAAAAACAACAACAACAAAATGGGATGGGAATTAAAGAAAATGGTAATTTAAAGCAATATATAGTAAATAATACCAATATAGAGAAATAGACACGTAAATAGAAATACGAATAGTACAACAACATAAAATAAATAAACAAATTCAATTATAAAACAATTTTTGGAATTTCTTTAAAGACGTACGAAGGTCAACATTCCCTGGATGGAGACTGATGCCATTCGGCGTTACAGTATTTGATAGTGCTATCCAATGAGATTCTTTAATTTCCCTGTTTCTGTTTAATGTAAAATGTATTTCTATACCTGTCAGTTTAATGTCTTCAAGAGAGTGGTCAGGCGTGTTTTGCGACCGAATGTTTTTTGCTCGTTATGATAGAAGATTTCTGGTTATTAAACTGTTCCCTTATAGTTGTTCTGGTTCGACCTAATATAGTGGTTGTTACATTTTCGGCATTGAATTACGTAAATAGGTTTTTTTTTCTAAAGCAGGTTACTGGTCTAGTGATTATAAACTGTCTTTGGTTTTCTTTAAGTATTTAATATAAAAATTGGCTACTGTTTGACCTATTTTTTAGTTTCTAATATCTACAGTGATAGCTTAGAATATATACAGCTACAAACCGTTAATGGGTGAGTTCACTTTCAAAACCAGGGTCAGAAAACAAGGGGAGGAAAGTAAAATGTAGAGGAGGGAATACTCATTAAGTTTAATAAGTATTTCAATAGGACAAGTTAATTGGTCCGTCTTCTCTATTTATACACACAGATCTATTTTTAATTACACAAATACTCTCTTTTACGTTCCTTTCTATGTTCATTTGTGCATTTCTTAAAATATTTACATTTTCCAGTCAAAATTACATCACAGCTACAATACAGGACATAGTGTTACCATGTTTTATGTCATACTGGTGTTCTTCCAATCTCGTTTTTAATTTCCTTCTTGTTTATCCTATGTACATTTTACCGCAACTGCAACTGGTTTGGTAAATTCTATGTTTATCATCAATTCCTTTATCTTATCTTTGAGTGTTTGTAAATGATTGACAATTTTGCTTTGTGGAATGAACGCTGTTTTGTATCCTTTTAATTGGAAACCTTTTGCAGTTTTTCCGAAATTACAGGG
>NW_013762484.1:0-885 GCF_000517525.1 Limulus polyphemus
CCACTCTCTGGTATCATAGAGAACCACTCTCTGGTGTCATAAAGAACCACTCTCTGGTATCATAGAGAACCACTCTCTGGTGTCATAAAGAACCACTCTCTGGTGTCATAGAGAACCACTCTCTGGTGTCATAAAGAACCACTCTCTGGTGTCATAGAGAACCACTCTCTGGTGTCATAGAGAACCACTCTCTGGTGTCATAGAGAACCACTCTCGGGTATCATAGAGAACCACTTTTGTGTTATAGAGAGCCATTCTCGGGTGGGTGTCATAGAGAACCACTTTAAGGTGTCAGAAAGACCCACTTTTGTGTGTTATAGAGAGCCACCTTAGGGTATCATAAAGAACCATTTTTTGTGTTATAGAGAGCCACTCTCGGGTGTCATAAAGAACCACTCTCGGGTGCCATAAAGAACCACTCTCGGGTATCATAAAGAGCCACTCTCGGGTGTCATATAAAGCCACTTTTGTGTATTAGAGAGAGTCACTTTAAGGTATCATAAATAACCATTTTTGTGTTATAGAGAGCCACTCTGGGGTGTGTGATTGAGAACCACTTTTATGTGTTATAGAGAGCCACTTTAAGGTATCATAAAGAACCACTTTTTGTGTTATAGAGAGCCACTCTCGGGTGTCATAGAGAACCACTTTAGGGTATCATAAATAACTACTTATTGTGTTATAGAGAGCCACTCTCGGGTGTCATAGAGAACCACTTTAGGGTATCATAAATAACTACTTATTGTGTTATAGAGAGCCACTTTTGGGTGTCATAGAGAACCACTTTAGGGTATCATAAATAACCACTTTTTGTGTTATAGAGAGCCACTCTCGGGTGTCATAGAGAGCCACTTTAGAGTATCATAAATAACTACTTATTGTGTT
>NW_013762485.1:0-2467 GCF_000517525.1 Limulus polyphemus
ATTTCATAAAGAAATACTAAAAAATTCCTCAATCTTCATTTTATATTATCACATGAAGCATCCGAGATCCAGCTTTTCAACTTTAGAAATTTATATTTATTCATTTCTGGCAGTTATTTTGATTTAAAATTAATTATTTACTAATCAGAGGTGCTCGAAGATTAGGCAATCCTCCTTCATCCCGCGCGTGGACTAGAAGTATTGGCTTCAAGTGAAAAACAGGAAATTAATGCAAACAAGCTGTGTAAACTTAAAAAAAGGGTAATTAAAACGTAAATGGCCGATATAGGACAGATGGTCCATCAGGGTGGTGGGGATCTATAAATCCTATGCCAATAATTTTGATGTGGGGAAAACGGGAGTACCCTGAGAAAACCCACTTTCACTGGTAACGACCAATCCGTTACCAGTGCCTGGTTAGCGAGAAGAAGTAAGTTGGAAGGGCAAAGTGAAGCCTGGTGCTGGGGATGGATTATAGTTTAAATGATTTACGAATTCTTCTGATGTTTGCCAGGATTTTACTGGGGTGTAGGTTCAAGTTCTGGTATGGTATTGACGGCTTGAAGTATTCTGTGTTGCTGGTAGGTGGGCGGACAGCACGGAAAAGTTCGTTGGGTAGGTCATGGTCGGGGAAGGTGTCGATTACGAGAGCGTTAGGTGAGTTTGGCGACGAGGGTGCAGAAAATGGGACTGGGCTGAGGGTCGGGTTGTTGGTTTGTTGGCATGCGTCACTGGTTACTGGTAGGACTGGCAGCTGGGTCTGGGTACCTTTCTTCCTTCTAGTATTTGTAGTTCGGGTCGACTTGTCTAGTGTTTCAGAAGTAGGTGAAGTTTGGGTAGCTTGGTCAAGTGTGATAGGATGGGTGGTAGAGTACTGGTTGGCAGTGGTTTTCTTTTGGGTGTTGTGAAATGTGGGCTTGGGGGTGAACTGGTAAAGGTAGGGGTGGATGAGGCTTCCGGTATGGTTTCTCTGCTTTGAAGTGGTACAATCCTAGAAAGCAGCCGTGGGTGTGAATGAAGTCTGTAGTTATTTTGGAGGTAGTGACGACTTTCATGAAGTGGGAGCGTGAACCTGTTTTATTTGATATAATTCGTTGTACTGCTTGGATCTTTGAATTAGTTGTGGTTTCGAGGGCTTGGGGGATTTCTTCAGGTGTAGTCAGTACGTTTCTCGTCACTTTAAACTTAACTTTTATAATACACGCTATAAATCACAGTGATTCACAATCTCGATAACTTTGCTCTCTACGAGTGCAAAACACACACTAGCTCGAAACAGAATCGTAAATTACCCGAAACTCACCATAACTACTATTTGCTTAATGTTGCTGGCTTTTTTCTACCAGGCTTATATCCTAACAAAGAGGCATCTCCAACATTCGCAGAGTTCCCTGATCATTCAAGAAATTCACCATGCATGCTCCCAGCGTCACGTGACTTTCGCTGTCGTAACAATATAATTCATGCAAAAATGTATCAGTCAGTAGAAAAGAATGTACCAAAATAGCTATAATTTATCTGGCCTTTCTAAGTAAGCTATAAATAGGTTAAAAAATTCCTTTAGATGTTTAGCAGGATTATGAAGCTTGCATATAAGAAACTATGGCAGACTGTTATTATAAAGCCACCAAAATCAAACAAGTGTAATGAATATGTGTTTATAAGTGGTTGAAAACTATAAAAGCCTCTTATTGAAGTTATAGATTTCTGATGCCACGTGACATAGGTCTTCGACTCTGACCATGATACCTGCCAGTAAGCAGACTGTCTCCTATCCTACGCTGCCAGTAATTATCGACGGACTACTGTCGACTTCTTGCCGCGAACACAGCCACTTTTATCTGCTGCTACAAGCCTCAAGCCTGAGTATTTCCTGAGTGCACCCGTCGTCTACACAAGGGAGGTATACTCCTCCAGCCCAAGACACCCAAAGACCTCCGTTACCTTTGCCACCCTTGGTCTTCAAACCCACCCGTCTCATGCCAACCCCCCAAAAGCAATTCCAGTCTCCACACTGTTTTCCTAAGGAACGTCCACGTATCATTCATACAAACTTTTAGTACACAGTAATTTCACTTCGAGAAAGAATAAACTGGTTTAATCAAGAAAGGACTCGTATCGCTGAAGATCCTCGGAAAGAATTTCTACCAGAAACAAGCATATACATAACAAATTAGTGTCAGAGAGTGGGACAGAAAAGAAAAAAAAAGATGGAAACGAGAAGTGGCAAATCAAAATACAACTTAGCAGATGTGATGGCAGCAATACAAGAACAGCAAAAGAAACAAGAAGAACGAGAAAATAAACAAGAAGAGAGACTACAGCAGTGGTTGGAGGAGAAAGAAAATAAACAAAAAGATAGACTACAGCAGTGGCAAGGAGAACAAGGAGAGAGAGTACAACATCAGCATGAAGTACAAATAGAAAAGATTAGTAAATTAAACGACGATTTACTGTCTTTTGCACA
>NW_013762486.1:0-891 GCF_000517525.1 Limulus polyphemus
GGAGCAAATCGAGAGATCAATGGCAGTAAAAGACTGACTAGGTGCATGAAAGTAAGTGTATGTTCCAGTATTGAAGAGAGAGAGGTTGTGATCCGAGAGCATGCGCTCTATGGAATGACACCTCCCATCAATATCAGCACCACCCCAGAGGGGGTTGTGTCCATTTAAGTCTCCCAAAAGTAAAAAGGAAGGTGGCAACTGGTCAACGAGAGCATTAAGGTCCGATTGATCATAAGTCTCTCCAGGAGACAGGTAGAGAGAACAAACTGTGATGGCACAACCCAAGGAAACACGTATGGCTATGGCCTCCAAGGGTGTATCAAGGGACACAGGTAAGGAGGGCACATGCTGGTCGATCAGCAGTGCCACCTCTCTATGTACCCGCCCATCACACAACCTGTCATTCCGGTACAAGTAAAACTGCCGAAGGGTGACTGTATCAGCAGGTTTCAGGAATGTTTCCTGTTAGGAGAGACACGCAGGATGATAAGAGTCAATCAAGGCCTTAATGTCATCGAGATTAAAACGAAAACCTCGACAGTTCCATTGTATCAAAGTGGCTATTTTTATTTATGTTTAGGAGAAGAGGGTGGAGAACCCTTCGTTTACGACCACGCCGTTTTTCTTTACTAGATGGAGGTCAATCGACCTCCATAGATCCTGCCCTTGAACGAGCGGGCAGATCTCTGTCATCAGAGTGAGAATCCAATGACTGAGGATGTGATCGAATAATCGTCCTGCATTTAGGGGCCAAAGAAGGACCCACACGGACACCAGAGGCTGGAGCCCGAGGAAGTTGACCCAGGCAGTCACTGGAAGGAACAGTGGGGACAGAGAGTGGAGTAGATGTAGATTGGTCAACTCTATTATCCATGGAGGGCAGAAGACCCT
>NW_013762487.1:0-880 GCF_000517525.1 Limulus polyphemus
GCAGACATCTTCAGTCCTGCCAGAAGTCACATTCCAGACATAAGTGTCAGCAATAGAGGTGATCTAGTACGAAGGAAGCCACAGGAATTTGATGAGAAGGCACCATGAGAAGCATATAAAGTACAATTTGAGCTCCAACTGCACCACCCGATCTCCTAAAGTTGTTGCTGAGGGATCAGTTCGTAGATGCCTTGGACAGTCCACAACTTAAGATACAAGTGAAGCAAGCACACCCCTCTACCATGCAGGATACAATGGCCAGAGCTCTCGAATTTGAATCCTACGTTAAGTCCAGCACAGAGGTACCAAGGTTGCTACAGTCATCTGGATTCGAGGCCAGAAAAGGTCAGCTTTCAGAGAAGTTTGTAGGGACTTGCTGGCACTGTAATAAACCTGGGCACAAGAGAACTCAATGCTGGAAACTTCAACACAGGGGAGGTGCCACAGCAGGAAAGGCTGGTATCGAGAAAAATTGTTGGAACTGTGGAAAGCACGGACACTTGAGGAGCCAGTGTAGGAAGAATATTACCAACAAGTCGGCCTCAAGGAGACCAGTAGTGGTTGGTGTTGAGCGACGCCCACCAACCCCAACAGCTAGATGTAAAATGCCAAGCACACACAGTGTCTATGTGACAGGAAAGCTGGATGGCCAAAGGTGCAACTTTGTCATAGACTTTGTGTCTCAGCAAACCCTTGAGAGCATCAAGGTGTTAGATCACGAAGGAGTACCAGAAGCAATCCAGACATTCTACAAGATTGTGGGGACCAGTGTGGGTAACTATTGAGCTCATGGGCATAAAGGACAGACAGAAAGTATACTTGGCTGACATTGAAGACGAATGAATATTAGGAATGGACTATCTACTACCAAGGAAGTTTG
>NW_013762488.1:0-889 GCF_000517525.1 Limulus polyphemus
AAAGTGGTATATTAAACCTGAACAAAAGTGGTATATTATACCTGAACAAAAAGTTGTATATTAGACATGAAAAAAGGTGGTATATTAGACTTGAACAAAAGTGGTATATTAAACCTGAACTAAAAGTGGTATATTATACCTGAACAAAAAGTTGTATATTAGACATGAAAAAAGGTGGTATATTAGACTTGAACAAAAGTGGTATATTAAACCTGAACAAAGTTTGTATGTTAAACCTGCACAAAAGGTGATATATTAGACCTGAACAAAAGGTGGTATATTAGACCTGAACAAAGGGTGGTATATTAGACCTGAACAAAATTTTGTATATTAGACCTGAAGCAAAAAATGGTATATTAGACCTGAACAAAAGGTGGTATATTATACCTGAACAAAAGTTGTATATTAGACATGAACAAAAAGGTAGTATATCATATCTGAACAATAGTGGTATATTATACTTAAATAGCCTTTCTAAACGTTATGAATACTAGTAACTTAGGGAACGTTTTAACAACCATAAATCTTCTATTAACACCGAAAAATATCTCCCTGTTGCTCAACACTTCAACCAACCTGGTCATTCTATTAATGATGTTACTCTCATCGGCACCAAAACATCTCTGTCTCTAGAAATTGATGTGCTTAACATTTCTTTTTCCAGTCAGTCTCCATATGTAAACTTTATTTTACTTTAACAACACTTGAGTATGGTTTTTCTTGACCTTTTCGAAAACACTGGGACTCTTGACTTCTCCCAGTCAAGGTGTATCAGGCTAGTTGCCTCCTCCACCCATATATCCTCATATATTTCTTTAACACTTTTTTTCTCTCCCTCCTTTTTCCTTTTCCGTCTTTTTTATTTCTTTTTTCAAATTCAAATTACTAT
>NW_013762489.1:0-883 GCF_000517525.1 Limulus polyphemus
TTAAGTTTGAGAAAGAAATCGGATGTCCTGTTTCTGTATTGTGTTGTTTATTTGTTTTGAATTTCGCACAAAGCTACACGAGGGCTATCTGCGCTATCCGTCCCTAATTTAGCAGTTTAAGACTAGAGGGAAGGAAGCTAGTCATCACCACCCACCGCCAACTCTTGGGGTTACTCTTTTACCAACGAATAGTGGGATTGACCGTCACATTATAACGCCCCCACGGCTGAAAGGGCGAGCATGTTTGGTGTGACGGGGACTCTAACCCGCGACCCTTAGATTGGGAGTCGAGTGCCTTAACCACCCGGCCATGCCGGGCCCTGTATTGTGTTGACAGATAGCGGAGTTGGGAGGGTTTGTAACCTTTCTTCCAGTTTTTATAGATATGCCCATGTGTTCACATGCTCGTACTTTAAGGTGACGTTTGTTTTCACCAATATAGGAGGCCTTACAGTCTCCACACGTGTATAAGTAAACGAGATGTGAACAATGGGCAGTTGGCAAACGATCTTTGTAGCAGAAAAATTTCTTCAGTCTGAAATTGGGTTTCATAATAACTTTCAGGTATGTTCGGGGATAGTAAGTGTCACATAACTTTTTCAATTGTTTCGTGATAAGGGAGCTCTGTCTCCCCCAGATACGGTAAGCAGGTGTATAAGGGAAGTTTGGGTACAGTGGGTATCTTAGGTGGTTTGACAAACAAATTAGTTAGGAATGAGGAAGTTGTTTTTTTTTCAGGAAATGCATGGAGTTTCGAAAGATAATGTTTTGTATGGAAGTAATTTCTTTATGAATAAATTAGTTAAGAATGAGGAAGTTTTTTTTTTCAGGAAATGCATGGAGTTGTCGTTTCGAAAGATAATGTTTTGTATGGAAGTAATTT
>NW_013762490.1:0-890 GCF_000517525.1 Limulus polyphemus
AGTGGTAACATTATCTCATATGTCAGCTATCAAGTTACCAGGATCTGATGGTTTTACAGCGGAAACATTATATCATATATCAGTTAGCAAGTCTCCTGGATCTGATGGGTTTACAATGGAAACGTTATCGCATATGTCAGGTAGCAAGTCTCCACGATCTGATGGTTTTACAGCGGAAACATTATATCATATGTCATTTAGGAAGTCTCCAGGATCTGATGGGTTTACAGTGGAAACATTATCTCATATGTGAACTAGAAAGTCTCTAGGATCTGATGGGTTTACAGTGGAAACATTATCTCATGTGTGAGCTAGCAAGTCTCCAGGATCTGAGCGGTTTACAGTGGAAACATTAATTCATATCTCAGCTAGCAACTCTGCAGAATCTGATGGGTTTTCAATATCAAACAACTGTTTTTAGAAAACAGTCTTGAAACATGAGTTTAACGTTCAGCAGAAACTTACTTTAGTGATAATCCTTATCGAACCAGCATCCTTCTAGCCTATCCTTAGCTAGCAATATTTAACTTCCTATTACAAGGAACTTGAGAACACCTCTTTCTTTCCTTGACTGTCTAACCAGAGAACATAGAAATGTAGACAGCTTTTACAATTTAACTTCTGCAGGAAACATCGGCTATTGATGAAACGTTAGAAGTATCTTTGAGATCTACTGAATCCCACCAAAACCGTTTCGTAACCAGATCTCATTGTTACTCATAAATATAAAAGAAACGACTTTGTACAGAGCTGAAAACTCCCACACTCCGAAATCTAGAGAACATCAACGAAAATGTAAGTTATTCAACACATATTACGAAAGTTATACCACAATATATTTTACGTAAACTAATTAGTTTAAGGAAACGTCAGTAATATTCAGGTTGTTC
>NW_013762491.1:0-1255 GCF_000517525.1 Limulus polyphemus
GCCCATGAGCTCAATAGTTACCAACACCGGTCTCCACAACCTTGCAGAATGTCCTGTCACACCACAGAGCTTCTGCATGGTTTCTGGTACTCCTTTGTGATCTAACATCTTGATACTCACGAGGGTTTGCTGAGATGCAGAATCTATGACAAAGTTGCACCTTTGGCCTTCCAGCTTTCCTGTCACGTAAACACTATGTGTGCTTGGCATTATACACTTAGCTGTTGAGACTTTTACAATTGGGGTTGGTAGGTGTCCATCAACATGAACCACTACTGGTTTCCTTGAGGATGACCTATTGGTAAGGAGCCAGTGTAAGAAGAATAAGAAAGGTTGTTGGAACTGTGGAGAGCAAGGACATATGAGGGTAGCAGCCTTTCCTGCCATGGCATATTCCCTGTACTGAAGTTTCCAGCATTGAGCTTTCTTGTGCCCAGGTTTGTTACAGTGCCAGCAAAGTCCCTCACACCTCTCTGAAAGCTGCCCTTTTCTGGCCTTGAATCCCGATGACTGTACCAACCTTGGTACCTCTGTGCTGGACTTAACGTAGGGTTCAAATTCAATAGCTCTGGCCATTGCATCTTGCATAGTACAGGGGTGTGTTTGCTTTACCTGTATCTTCAGTTGTGGGCTGTCCAAGGCATCTACAAATTGATCCCTCATCAACAACATGAGGACATCTGGTGGTTCAGTTGGGTAGGCCTTGTGTGCCATGCTTTCCAAGTCTTGTGCCAGCTCTTGCAGGCTCTCCCCTTTAGCACGGATTCTCGTCCTAAACCTAGCCCTGTAGACTTCTGACTGATTCTGGGTTCCGTACCTGAGCTCTAGAGGAGTTACCAGTGCTCTATAGTTGTGCCTGTAGTCTGCTGACAACTGTCCAAGTATTTCCAGTGATTGTCCCTCTTCAGACTTGTTACCAGATATACTGCTTTATGCTCCTCTGTGCATCCATTCATCTCTGCCAGGAGCTCAAATTGTGCTCTATATGCTTCCCACAGTGCCTTCCCATTAAATTCCTGTGGCTTCCTTAGTTCTAGAACACCCCTAATGTTGACACTCATGTCACTTCTGACAGGACTGAAGATGTTTGCATTTAGGTTTAGCTGCGGGGTCTGGAAGGGGCTTCCCGTTGTCCGAGGCGGATTAGGTTGATGGCTAATATACCCTCCTTGTGTAAAAGACAGTAAATCATCCTTTAATGTATTTAATTCACTTTGAAATTTGCTAATGTTTGCCATTTGTACATCTTGCCACT
>NW_013762492.1:0-890 GCF_000517525.1 Limulus polyphemus
TATGAATAAAATAATAATTTGATCTAATTAAGTTTTTCTTCCCGATTTGTAAAAAAACATTACGCGATAGAAAAAAATATATATTATTTTCGAAATCTGCGTAGCCGAATTATAAAAAATCCGTTATTAAAACCAAAACAACATTTATGAAATATAATTTCGCAGGCCTGTGTTATCACTCATCATCTAGGCGATATATGATTAGTATATTAGTTTATGTACATCTTTTATTTAATTCACTTTTTACTATTTATGTTGTTTTAGAACCTCTTGCCTTGTTTTGGGATAATTGTTGCAGAAACTCAGCATTATTCCATAAATCTGCTGTGTTAGAATTATATGGTTTGGAATCTTTGTTATTTTAGAACTTTCCGATTTGGTTTTAGATAATTGTTGCAGAAACTCAGCATTATTCCTTAAATCTCGTGTGTTAGATTCATATGGTTTGGAATCTTTGTTGTTTTAGAACTTTCCGATTTGATTGTAGATAATTGTTGCAGAAACTCAGCATTATTCCTTAAATTTCCTATGTTAGATTTCTATGGTTTGAAAACCTGGTTTGCTCTGTTGACAAAGACTTTTTTCCATAGCGAGTTTTCGTTTTGAATTCTTGACACCCTCCGACCAAACAGGGAAGCAATCAGTTGTGTGAAAATTAGGTATGACAATGCTCTCAAAAACGGATATTGTTTTAAAGTAAAACACTAATTGCTTTCTCTGTTTTATCAAATTAAAAACTTTATTTTGTTAAAGTTTCCAAACTTTGGGAATTGTTACTATGAGAGTATTGCATGCTTTTTTTTTGGTTTTGTTTTTTAACTTCGCGTAAAGCTACACGAGGGCTATCTGCGCTAGCCGTCCCTAATTTAGCACTGCAAGACTAGAGGGAA
>NW_013762493.1:0-888 GCF_000517525.1 Limulus polyphemus
ATAGGCTCAAATGACCGTTATCAAAGTCGAAAACACCTAGTTTAAGAACGATTAAAAAGACCATTATAAAAGTTATTAAAATATAGTATAAGAAAGGCTTACAAGACCGTTATCAAGGACAAAAATATATAGTCTATGAAGGCCTAAAAAAACAGTTATAAACGACGACAAAATCCAGTAGAAAAAATACTAAAAACACGTTTTCAATGTCAACAAAATCTAGTGGAAGAAAACTAAAAAGAACGTTATTAATGTCAACAAAATCTAGTGGAAGGAGCACTAAAAGTCCGTTATAACAGTCGACAAAATATAGTGGAAGAAGGACTAAAAAGACCGTCATTAATGGTAACAAAATCTTGAGGAGGAAGGACTAAAATACAGTTATCAATATCGACAAAATCTAGTTTTAAAAGGATTTAAAAGACCATTATAAAAGTTATTAAAATATAGTGTAAGAAAGGCCTAAAATACCGTTATCAAAGTCGAAACAATCTAGTCCAAAGAGGCCTAAAAAGACGGTTATGAAAAGTCTACAAAGTCTAATAAAAGAAAACTAAAAACCCGTTTACAAAGTCAACAAAATCTAGTGAAAAACGGACTAAAACGACCCTTATAAATTTCAATAAAATCTAGTGAAAGGAGCACTAAAAGACCGTTTCAACAGTCGAAAAAATATAGTAGAAGAAGGACTACAAAGACCGTTATTAAATTTAACAAAATCTTGCGGCGGAAGGACTAAAAATATTTTTATCAATATCGACAAAACCTGGTTTAAGAAGGATTAAAAAGACCATTATAAAAGTTATTAAAATATAGTATAAGAAAGGCTCAAATGACCGTTATCAAAGTCGAAAACACCTAGTTTAAGAAGGATTAAAAGACCATTAT
>NW_013762494.1:0-888 GCF_000517525.1 Limulus polyphemus
AAGGAAGGGTCAATAAATTACTTAAATTTGCAGATGATATTAAGATCTTGGGTGTTGCTATTTGTGAAAAAGTTACCGCTGATTTACAAAAGGATTTATATCATTTAGTAAGTTGGCCAAATAAATGGCAGATGGTTTTCATTACAATAAATGCATGTGGTTTATCATAATTTCAATTATAAGTACAGTTTGGATGGGAGTAACCTTAAAAGTGTCATGAAAGAAAGGGACCTTGGTGTAATGGTTGATTAGTCTTAAGCCATCCAAGCAGTGTACTGTTGCTAGTGGTAGAGCAAATCGGACTTAAGTTGTATCTGTGTATGTTTTCTTATGGAAAAGCCACATCGGACTATCTACTGTGTCCACCGAGGGGAATCGAACCGCTGATTTTACCATCCGAAGACTTGCCGATGTCCCACTGGCGGACTAGGTTGTGTATACAGAAATATTGAATGCAAGTCTAAACATATTATAATTTCATTGTATAAATCACTCGTTAGGCCAAATTTGGAATATTGTGTTCAGTCTTGGACTCCTCGCCCTAGGAAGAACATTGAATTGTGGGAAATGGATCAGAAAGGGTTAGTATAATAATGCCTGGGATGGGTGGGTTGTCGTACAAGTAAAGGTTTTAATCTCTCAAATTATTTTCTGTTGAAAAAGATAAGAATTAAGGGACATTTGATGGAGGTGTTTAAGGTTAAATGGAATTAATGTATCATCTTTTTCCGTATAACTTTAACATGGTGGTTGACCTTTAGAACTGATTGTGGAAGAAGTAAATTTATACATGTTTAAAAGAAAAATTGATAGCTACATGAATGTTTGCTAGTTTTTTTGTTGTTTTTTCTGTTATGTTGCCACTTTTGTGTGTGTGCGCGCGCTTAT
>NW_013762495.1:0-890 GCF_000517525.1 Limulus polyphemus
TCTTGGGCTACTCTTTTACCAACGAATAGTGGGATTGACCGTCACATTATAACGCCCCCACGGCTGAAAGGGCGAGCATGTTTGGTGTGACAGGGATTCGAACCCGCGACCCTCAGATTGCGAGTTGTGTGCCTTAACCACCTGGCCATGCCGGGCCCTTTTAACAGTTACCGGAACTTGGCCTTTGTTGTTCCCAAACATCATTTTATCAAAATCAATTACAAACTTCCTTGGTAGTAGATAGTCCAATCCTAATATGAAATCGTCTTCAATGTCAGCCAAGTATACTTTCTGTCTGTCCTTTATGCCCATGAGCTCAATAGTTACCCACACTGGTCCCCACAATCTCGTAGAATGTCCTGTCACACCATAAAGCTTCTGTATGGCTTCTGGTACTCCTTCATGATCTAACACCTTGATGCTCACAAGGGTTTGCTGAGATGCAGAGTCTATGACAAAGTTGCACCTTTGGCCATATAGCTTTCCTGTCACATAGACACTGTGTGTGCATGGCATTCTACACCTAGCTGTTGGGACTTTCATGATGGGGGTTGGTGGGCATCGCTCAACACCAACCACTACTGGTCTCCTTGAGGCCGACTTGTTGGTAATATTCCTCCTACACTGGCTCCTCAAATGTCCTTGCTCCCCACAGTTCCAACAGCCTTTCTGGGTAGCAGCCTTTCCTGCTGTATCATCTCCCCTGTGCTGAAGTTTCCAACATTGAGCTCTCTTGTGCCCAGGTTTGTTACAGTGCCAGCAAAGTCCCTCAAACTTCTCCGAAAGCTTACCTTTTCTGGCCTTGAATCCAGATGACTGTACCAACCTTGGTACCTCTGTGCTGGACTTAACGTAGGATTCAAATTCGAGAGCTCTGGCCATTGCATCCT
>NW_013762496.1:0-964 GCF_000517525.1 Limulus polyphemus
GAAGAGAAAAAAGTGAACATTTTCTATCAATTTTTTTCTGTGAAGTACTGCACAGGAAAAGTGGTCGTATTATGCTCTTTAGTCATACGCAACACATTTCATCAAAATGATTCAATGTACATAGCTCAAAATTTTCATTTGTCTTACTGATATAAACTGTAATGTTTTTATATATTAAAAGTAGTACCGTTCACTGAAAAAGAGTTTAAGAACTCCCGTTCCTTACTACATTTAAAAATTACATCAAAAATATAATCAAACCCTCACGTATAGTCCTAGTAAAAGTCGTGTTCTTCTTGTGAAGAGAGTACTTTTATTTAAAATTGTGTTCTATTATAAAGAAATAGTTGTTGCACGTACCAGTTATTTTTATAATTGTCTGAATCTTGACACCCAAAGTGTAAAATCTTTTATGGTTTTTGTTTGTGGTACCATTCAATAGATGGCGCAAGAGTTTTGGTTACATACACAAATACAGACATACATGCTACGTCCATTATAGTAAGAAAAAAAGATGTGGGTTTAATAAATAGAACTAGCTAACCACAACATCAGTTATTATTTAAGCAAATGAAGTTATCTAGCAACTAGTAGAAAAAAAAAATCACAAATAGACCCAGTTGGGTGCGACGGGCTTAGTTTTTTTTTCTTTTTTTTGGAAGAAGACTAGAATGGGTGGATGGGTTGTTCACCTCCATATCACTTCTGAGAAGTAATAATAGCTTTACAGCCAGTAAATGTTCGCAATCTCCACAAGAAGTTAACTTTTAGTCTTACTTTACCTGTTCTTTCTGATTATAGCATCCAATTTATGGAAAAAGAAAATCATGAGAGGTTTGATGTTAAATTGGGATAGTAACTACATATTTTAAATCTAATAATGCTTGGAGACTAAAATATGTAGAGTTACTATCCCAATTTAACATCAAACCTCTCTTCATTACCCATTCAAGCAAAATCTAAT
>NW_013762497.1:0-1776 GCF_000517525.1 Limulus polyphemus
ATTTCTTTGTTTAGCTGTGTAATTACAAAACCATGTACAAGAGTTCGAATATTACGATGTCTGTGTGTAATGTGAACTTTGTGTTTACCAAGGCCTAAATTCTTGCGCGAACATTTGCATGTTAAAGTTGTATCTCTTCTGTTTACTTTAAATTCTAAGTTAAGGAGTACTCTCTTTCTCGTCAGTTTTAACTTGTTCTGTCTTCTCGCTCTCTCTCTTCTGCTCTAAAAGCCATGTTTCTCCTAAAGATAAGTGCTTTTAGATTCACTGTGAAGAATGTCATTGTGACTGAATTTATATTTCTTCGGATAATCAGTTCTTTGAATCATTTCTTTTAATTTACCATATTCTCTTCCTTATCATCATCTTATCATCCTTTTATCAGAAATTCTTTGTTTATAGTTTATACAGACATTGTTTTTTGGTGAAATGTAAACTTCATTCCATAAATATATCAGACCGTTTCAAGAATAATGTGTACCGGGGAAGTGGTTTTTTTTCTGTTTGTTTAGAGTTTTCGCTCAAAGCTACACAAGGGCTATCTACGGACAGCTGTTCCTAATTTTGAACTGATAGACTAAGCGAAAGACACCTGGTCAACAACTCCCACCACCAGCTCTTGGACTATTCATGTCTATCCAAATAGTGGGATTTGACCATCAGTCTTGTAGTGGACCCAAAGTGCGGAGCGCGTTTTTACAGCCACGGAACTCCAAATGTGAACCTTCCGATTCACAGTCCGGATATGCCACTGGTCTCCTCCTCACCATTTTGGAATAAAAATATGTCACAAGAACCACAGTCACAAATACATTATATTTTATGTATTCGATTTCTAAACTACCCCTTATGATGTCAAGAAACAGTTTTTAGGATACTAAAATCAACGTTGTTAATAAGAAAAACACTTTAGGGTCGTGCATGTCATATTTTAAACGTTATTGTATTAAAGTGAGTATTCAGAAGAAAATGCTTGTTAATAAATACGTTACCATAAGCGGCCGGTGGGTGGCTTTTCTGTAGCAGTTCTGGAAGAACTCCAAACTTAGAAACCATTTATTAACCAATCAATCGGTTTTTACGAATACAACGTAATGCATTCAAATACCATTCCGCGAAGCTTAAATTATGCTATTGTTTTTTTAAGTTATTTTTAACGTCTGTTTTTTAACAAAAATATTTCAAATCACTGTTTTTATATAAGTTAAACGTTATTCAGTATTACACTAACATCATTGGTCGATGACATCAACTAATTACAGATTGGCCTTTCTCAAGTATTGTGGGTATGAAACTAACGAGACGTTGTAGCGTTACATATGAAGTAGTTTAATGAGTCGAACTCCCTAACCACCTGACCATGCCGGGCCTTTGTTGAATGGACGACAACTGCCTGTTGTAGAGACACGTGTGTAGAGGACGACGTTTCGAAAGTCTTCCGCCTTTCGTCCTCTACACTTGTGTCTCTACAACAGGCAGTTGTCATCCATTCTACAAAGTTTCTTCACGAATACTCTGCCTAAACAATCTATCAAAGTATGAGCTAACTTGTCTCCTGGTCGGACAGCAGTAAGTTTATGAACTTACAAAGCTAAAATTCAGGGTTTGATTCCCCGCGGTGGACACATATAATAGCCTAATGCGGCTTTGCTCTAACACAAACAACTAAACAAATGATTCAGTTTGAAATAGAGCTACTGACAAACATGTAAGATATTGTTGTAGTTATAGTCTGGATAAGTACGAGTTCCTTAAAACTGTTATAACGATTTACTC
>NW_013762498.1:0-888 GCF_000517525.1 Limulus polyphemus
ATCTCCTTTCGAAAAGACGTCTGCATAATTCGCCAAAAGTTCTCTAACCTGAAGAGCCTGTGATGATGACAAATGGACTGTGCTCTTCTTATAGAAGTGAGTTAAATGTTCTGGGAGTGTATGTCCTTTCTTTATGGTTGTATTTCTTGCTTTAATATTGACTGGCTCTACCTCCTGGCACACACCCAACAATGCCCCTTCTTTAAGTGTCTGCTCACATTTAGAGACATTGACCACTGTTATAGGTACTACTTGATGACCTACCACAAGTGACCTTCCAAACTTCAAATCCGCTGGCCTGGATGGGTCTTCCACTGCTTCTACAAGCATTGGGCTTCCTTGGGGATGTTCTTTTATCCTCCCCAAAATAATCTTCTCTGATATAGGGGGTATTGTAGTTGACTTAAGTGCTGTGACATGCAAATCAACAGATGCAGCAACACTAACTGGAATTTGACCTTTGTTGTTTCCAATCGTCATTTTATCGAAATTAATTACACACTTCCTCGGTAGTAAGTAGTCCAATTATACTTTCTGTCTGTTCTTCATGCTCAATAGTTAGACACACAGATCCCCACAATCTTGCAGAATGTCCTGTCACACCATGGAGTTTCTGTACAGCTTCTGGTACTCCTTTGTGATCCAGCACCTTGATACTCACAAGATTTGCTGAGACACAGAATCTAGGACAAAATTGCACCTTTAGCCATCCAGCTTTCCTGTCACATAGACACTATGAGTGCTTGCCATTTTACACTTAGATGTTGGGACTTTCACGATGGTGGTCACCCGAAGCTGACTTATTGTTGGTATTCTTCTTACACTGGCTCCTCATATGTTCTTGCTCTCCACAGTTCTAACAACCTTTGTGGGTAGCAGCCTTTCCTG
>NW_013762499.1:0-890 GCF_000517525.1 Limulus polyphemus
ATGTTTGGTGGGATTGGAACCCGCAGATTGCGAGTCGAGCGTTCTAACCACCTGGCCATGCCGGGCACAAAAATAATAATATTCCTACTTCACTCTATTGGACATATTCATTGCCGACGACGTGTTTTTCTCAATCCAGAACTTTTCAGACAGGCTGGGATACAACAAAGACAGTAATGTTAATGCTTTATTACAACTATAATTAATTATAATCATATATATAACCTATATAAATAGCATTCCGACCACTACTGCGTTTGTTTTATTCCAGCTGGCCCTGGATTGAGCAAAACGGGTCGTCGGCAATGAATATGGCGAATATAGTGCGGTTGGAATACTATTATTAAACAACTTTTTAAGCCCTGAAAATCACTAAGGAATATATAAAAAATGTACTGTTTTAAAACATTAGGCCTCATGCTAATGTCTTACGACGAATATAATTAATTATAGTCATATTTTGCCAGCTTGTAAAAGATGATTACACTCTGATAATTTGCTGTAATGTTTTATTATTAAGGTCTTTACGATAATTTTGAAAAAAATCTTTCACACATGAAAATCATTTTTTTAATTTTTGTTATAATAAACATTTTAAATAAATGCTTGAACAGCAAAGCTCCTTTGTCTGATTTTCTGAAATTCGTTACTAAAATAAACACATCTAACAAAAACCACAGGAAGACGAGATTTAGAATTTCTTGGTATAACGATATAAAAAGCAAAAACTGTGGCATCAGAATTTGCCCGTACATTACACTGTATATATATACACACCTGGAAAAAAGTTAAGCACCCCCGTGTTTTTTTCAAGTGATTCAGATTCGACGTTCTTGTGACTGATTATAAATTACCATTCAACCTAAACGTGTTTATCAAATGAAATTATG
>NW_013762500.1:0-929 GCF_000517525.1 Limulus polyphemus
AACTTATTTGACAGGGATAGGATATTTTGGTTAACGCACCAGTGTGTGAAAGGAGGGATAGGGTCTGTGTCAGTCTCACTCTAACTACAGTAGCTACAACCATTAAGGTAGGGGTTGTTTGAAGAATATCCGCTATCACAATTAATTTCAAATATTCTGAAGTAAGTTTCTGGTTTTTAAAACAACGTTTTAAATGCCGTTCTAAACAAGTACACATTTGTTTTCGATCTAATGACAGATTCGCTTCATACGCAAAACGGTATCCTTAACGACAGATTATTTTATTATCTATTTATGCTCAGCAAATGTTCATGTTAATACGGATTTTGGGGGTTCGTTGTTCATTAACGTACCCCTTTCTTACAAATATTATTTCATGCCGAGTCCCCATGATTGTATGTACATGGACCCTAAAACAAGCAGTTTCTTTTGCATTTAACTGTGCCTCATAGTGGTGTGGTCCGACGTGGTCACAAGACAGAGAGAGACGGCCCCTCACTTCATGTGCATGGGGGGGGGGGGGCTCTTTTATTACTCCAAATCTAGAGAGAATATTTTTGTATATACATATTTTCTATAAAAGCTCATAACCCATTCAAAATATGTTCCCACACTGATCGTTAATACCATTCGACATTTATGGCATCAATATGAAATAAAACAAGAATGGTACAAGTATGTCCCCAAAATTATGTATCCTTAAGTATAAAAATACAATACAAGTATGTCCCCAAAATTATGTATCCTCAAGTATATAAATACAAGTATGTCCCCAAAATTATGTATCCTCAAGTATAAAAATACAATACAAGTATGTCCCCAAAATTATGTATCCTCAACTATACAAATACAAGTATGTCCCCAAAATTATGTATCCTCAAGTATAAAAATACAATACAAGTATGTCCCCAAAATTATGTATCCTCAAG
>NW_013762501.1:0-890 GCF_000517525.1 Limulus polyphemus
TCCATAAGTCATTAGACTTGATATAGAATAGAGTACCAAAAGTAAGAAAAATGGATATAAAAAAGAGTACTAGAACATAATAAACTTGAAATAAAATAGGGTACCACAAGTAATTAAAATTGATATAAAAAATAGTACAAACACTTAACAGACTTGATATAAAATACAGTACCACAATATAAAAGACTTGGTATAAGACACAGCACCATAAGTCATTAGATTTATATAAAATAGAGTTCATAAGTCATTAGACTTGATATAAAATAGAGTACCACAGGTATTTAAAATTGATATAAAATAGAGTACCACAGGTATTTAAAATTGATATATAATAGAGTACCACAACATAATAGACTTGATATAAAATAAAGTACCAAATATTAGCAGACTCTATATAAAATAGCGTTCCACAACATAAAATAGAGTACCACAACATAATAGTCTTGATGTAAAATAGAATACCATAAATAATCAGATTTGATATAAAATAGAGTACCACAACTCAAAAGACTTGATATAAAATAGAGTACTACCACTCAATACACTTGATATAAAATAGAGCACCACCACTTAACAGACTTGTTGTAAAATAGAGTACCACAACATAATAGACTTCATATAAAATAGAGTACAATAACATTATAGCCTTGATATAAAATAGATTATTACAATATAATAGACTTGACATAAAATAAAGTACCACAACATAATGGACTTGAAATAAAATAGACTACCACAAGGTAATAGCCTTAATATAAAATAGAGTACCACAACTTAACAGACTTGATATAAAATAAAGTACAACAATATAATAGACTTGACATAAATAAGAGTACCACAACATAATAGCCTTGATATAAAATAGTCTTACAACTTAATAGACTTTATAC
>NW_013762502.1:0-889 GCF_000517525.1 Limulus polyphemus
CCACAAGTTTTTGTCCACCATTGGTTCTGTGGTTGGAGCTGTTCATGCACTCAGCCGAGTGATTGTAGGCTTTAATCAGGATAGAATATCTTACAAAGTAAGAATGTGTAAAGTGAAGTGACTTGTGTTATTATTATAATTATTAAAATAATATTTGGTGTGTAAAGGGTATACAATCTTTATGGCTCAGCAGTAAACTAGGGGCTTATAACAATAAAATTCAGGTCTCGATCCCTACCCTGGTAACAACATATTCCATTGATTTATACCTAAAGCGAAATTGTAAATCTCCATAATACTAGTCAGAGATGTGAAAATAGTTTTGAAACAAAACAAAACTGTTTAAAGTAATTTAATCTAACGCAGAAAAAAAGATTATCCGAACAATTTCAGATCACAAACCTAATCAGTCGACTTGTTGAGTAATCAGTGTAGTTTTTCTCAATAACATAAATGTATACACAAAGTAATATAAACTTAATACAAAAGCAGAACAGAATAATGTGTATATATATATTAAAACCTATCTTTCCATTAAACATTATAAAATATTTCTATGTTTATCTACTTGGTGTTTCAGGTTTCTTGTATTTTTTATACGTTTTTTTTTTTTTATCTTTAATCTCATTGACTTATGTATAAACCTTTAGTTAACGATTCTACTCTTACTGGGAATAAAGACAATATTGCTGTTGACTCTGGTGGCGACACCTTATGGAGGAAAAGTGATGTACATGATCTGGATGTGTGGGCTGTTTACTACTTTTCCTCTAACTCTTGTCTGTATTCCGTTTACTGTTGCTGAATTTTTCGGAACGAAGTACAATGCTGAAATTTTTGGAATGGTGATTTTTACATCAGTAAGTGTAGAGCAAGGATTACGAACCAA
>NW_013762503.1:0-890 GCF_000517525.1 Limulus polyphemus
GGTATATATGGAGTAGTTGTACCAAGTAAGGCTAAACATGATTAAGGTGGTTATAAATTCGGTAACTATAGTTACACCTAGGTGTTTATGGAGCAGTTGTACCAAATAAGGCTAAAGATGAGTGGTTATAAATTCGGTAACTATAGTTACACCTAGGTGTTTATGGAGTAGTTGTACCAATTAAGGCTAAAGATGAGTATGGTGGTTATAAATTCTGTAACTAGAGTTACACCTAGGTGTTCGTGGAGTTGTTGTACCAAATAACGCTAAAGATGAATATGGTGGTTATAAATTCGGTAACTAGAGTTACACCTATGTGTTCGTGGAGTTGTTGTACCATATAACGCTAAAGATGAGTATGGTGGTTATAAATTCTGTAAATAGAGTTACACCTAAGAGTTCATGGAGTAGTTGTACCAAGAAGTGCTAAAAATGAATATGGTGGTTATAAATTCGGTAACTAGAATTACACCAAAGTGTTCATGGAGAAGTTGTACCAAGTAAGGCTAGAGATGAGTATGGTGGTTATAAATTCGGTAACTATAGTTACACCTAGGTGTTCGTAGAATTGTTGTACCAAATACGCTAAAGTTGAGTATGGGGGTTACACATTCGGTAACAAGAGTTCACCTAGGTGTTCGTGGAGTTGTTGTACCAAATACTCTAAATTTGAGTATGGGGTTACACATTCGGTAACTAGACTTCACCTAGGTGTTCATGGAGTAGTTGTACCAAGTAAGGCTAAAGATGAGTATGGTGGTTATAAATTCGGTAACTATAGTTACACCTAGGTATTTATGGAGTAGTTGTACCAAGTAAGGCTAAAGATGAGTATGGTGGTTATAAATTCGGAAACTAGAGTTAAACCTAGGTGTTCGTTGAGTTGTTGT
>NW_013762504.1:0-890 GCF_000517525.1 Limulus polyphemus
CTATATGAATTTTTTGCCTATTTTAACTGCATCAAATTTGTGCAGAAAATAATTTTTTATCTCTATTTTTCCATACAAGACAAAATAATCTTACAACAACATTTCTTACTATGTGAATTGTTAAACACTAATTCTACAAACAAACCTTAAATGACCAACATGCATCTCTTTGGCAATATTGGGGGCTGAAAAATCAATAACAACACGCTTTTTTGGACCAACATTAGGGGGTCTGACTCCGTTCTGCAACAGCTTAGTGACTTCGCAACAGACGTACTCCCGGTTTAGAGTGGCATTAATAAAACCTGGACCTGCAATTTCCACTCTATCCAGTATTTTTGATCCTGGAAGTTTAGCAACTATTTCCTTGGCCACTTCCTGTGGGGAACATTTTCTTCCTTTACTCTTAAGAAGCTGAAAACAAAAAGTACATGGGTGAAGAAAATGGTTTATTAAAAAACTGTATCTTGTATTTATAGCAAGGCTACTAAGACTATCTGCTGCCGACCCTAATTTTGAACTACTGACCAGAGGGAAGACAGTCGGTCATGCTAACAATTGACTTTCAGTATTAAACCAGACCCACAGGTTAAAATGTGGAGAATAGTTTTTTTAGCATCTCATGAATTTGAGCCCAGTTCACTAAATCCTAAATCCAGAGTTCTATCATACAGCCAACCCACACCTTCATTAAAGAAAGATATTCTTGTTGATTCTGAGATTATACAAACAAATGAAAGACATTGGTTTAAACTTAGAAAACGAAAAAGTTACAATAAAGTTTGACTTTGACTTTGTAGAATATATTGTCACTGTTTTAAGTTAGTTTGTACTCCATTTGTAGTATATATATTGTCACAGTTTTAAGTTAGTTTGTACTCCATTTGTAG
>NW_013762505.1:0-1151 GCF_000517525.1 Limulus polyphemus
AGTAAGAAGACACAAGATTTAACGATACTGTGTAAAATCAATAAAAAGAGACAAGTTTTAACAATGCTGTGTACTGTCAAAAAGAAAACACAAGATTTAACGATACTGTGTACTATCAATAACAGGCCACAAGATTTAACGATTATGTGTACTGTCAATAAGAAGACACAAGATTTAAAAATACTGTGTACTGTCAATAAGAAGACACAAGATTTAACAATACTGTGTACTGTCAATAAGAAGACACAAGATTTAACAATACTATGTACTATGAAAAAGAAGACAAGATTTAACAATACTGTGTACTATCACTAACAAGCCACAAGATTTAACGATACTGTGTACTGTCAATAAAAAGACACAAGTTTTAACAATTCTGTTCACTGTCAATAAGAAGACACAAGATTTAACGATACTGTGTACTATAAATAAGAAGACACGAGATTTAAGAATAATGTGTACTATCAATAACAAGCCATAAGATTTAACGATACTGTGTACTATCAATAACAGGCCACAATATTTAACGATTATGTGTACTGTCAATAAGAAGATACAAGATTTAAAAATACTGTGTACTGTCAATAAGAAGACACAAGATTTAACAATACTGTGTACTGTCAATAAGAAGACACAAGATTTAACAATACTATGTACTATCAAAAAGAAGACAAGATTTAACGATACTGTGTACTATCACTAACAAGCCAAGAGATTTAACGATAATGTGTACTATCACTAACAAGCCACAAGATTTAACGATACTGTGTATTGTCAATTAAAAGTCACAAGTTTTAACAATGTTGTGTACTGTCAACAAGAAGACACAAGATTTAACGATACTGTGTACTATCAATAACAAGCCATAAGATTTACCGATACTCTGTACTTTAAATCTCGTGTCTTCTTATTGACGACAGTACACAGTATTGAATAAGAAGACACGAGATTTAACAATACTGTGTACTATCAACACTTGTTTCTTTTTAGCATTGTTAAGTGTTTTCTTATTGACAGTACACAACACAGTATCGTTAAATATTGTGTCTTCTTATTGACAGTACACAATATTGTTAAATTTTAACTATCAATAACAAGCCATAAGATTTAACGATACTGTGTACTGTCAATAAGAAGACTCGAGAATTAAC
>NW_013762506.1:0-888 GCF_000517525.1 Limulus polyphemus
AAATAACACTCTTATAAAACTATATACATTCCACAAACATTTATGAAAGAAGTCAGTTGGTTTAAACTAAAAGAGAAATACGTTCCCATGCCGGGAATCGAACCCGGGTTTCCTGGGTGAGAGCCAGGTATCCTAGCCTCTAGACAACATGGGATGTTTTTGACTTTCTTTCACAACATCTTCCATCTAAACACTAAGAATAGCATCTATTCCAGAGTTTTAAAATTCTATATATAAGCCAAGTGCTTTCGAAAGGCGGACCTACCTTTACTGGGGAAAACTGGGAATGGTTCCTGAAGAAGAAAGGTCCACCTTTCGAAAACTCTCGGATTATAGGGTTTATACCATTTCGTACCTAGACTTACGTGATTTTCTGACATCATGAATATTCCGGATTTATTATACGATGGCAATCCAAAATATGACGTAACTTGTTTACGATACATAGCTATTTATTTGATTTGAATTTCATTTCACGAAAACTTCAAACAACAAATTAAATTTTATTAAAAGAAACAAATCCTAGATAAACGAAGGATGGAAAATTTACTATAGTTTTTTTGTTTGTTTGGTGTAAGAACGTGGCACTTTATATGAATGGAGTTAACGTTAACTTACGTCAAATATAATAAATTCTCAATAACAGCAATAATGGTGGTGGAGAGGTTGTGAATCTCTCATTAACATGCCCCTTGTTCCAGACTATCATCCCTCAAAGTTTGGTTGAGGTTGGCCCAGCGACCTAGGAGTAGTTAGTTAAGGAACAAACAGACAGACATATAGATTTTTGTGCTTTATATATACATGTATATATATATATATATATATATATACAGACATGTATATTATTGACTGCTTACGATTTTTTTCTGACCATGTAACAAATAT
>NW_013762507.1:0-892 GCF_000517525.1 Limulus polyphemus
TTGTTTTAGGTAAACTGTGAGTAAGGGCCAAACTGAAAAATAACTAGATGTAATGATAGTAAAAGCAAAATTGAAGCAGGATCTTCAACCCTTGGGGTAGTATTTTCTAACCTGTGGTGGCTGGGGGGGGGGACCCCAAAATGATGGAAGAAACAGAAGAGTTGAAGAAGGCAATAACCTAACGAAATCTATCGCCTAGCTCTCAAAGCTTTTGTTTTTTCTCTCTCATTTACTCACCCCTTACAAGCATGTTTTCCATTTTCAAAAAAAATTATTAAAAACAGGTAAAAAAAAATTAAATTAGTTTAATGTGAAGGGACACAACGAAAACTTTGCTGAGTTAGGGTTACGCCGCTATTTAAAGTTTTGAAAACACTGTCTTAAGGTAAAAACAACAACACCTAATAAGCTTTTGTTTGTTTGTTTGTTTAATGTTAGCACAAAGCTACACAATAAGCTATCTGTGCTCTACCCATCATGGGTATCGAAACCCGGTTTCTAACGTTGTAAGTCCGCAGACATGCCGCTGTGCCACTGGGGGTGGGGGGGAAAGAGCTTTCTAAAAATATAGATCTTGACTTACGTAATATTTCAAGGAAAATTTATTGTAAGTTCCCCAGTTTGCTGTATGGCTTTATAAGGACATCAAATGTCTCGGTTTCCAAATCTAAATTCGTAGTCTGTGATCAACTGATTTTTAAAGCTAAAAACAAATTACTGTGATAAATAAGAGAATCATTAAAAAAAAATTTAGCTTGTAATCTGTTGAGCATCTTATAGCAAAGAGCAAACTGTATTCAAAGATTCTCCAACAGCAAAGTGCACTGTAATGAATAGCAACTCATAAACACCTAAATTGTGAAGAATATTATAGTATTATCAGTCTTAAAAT
>NW_013762508.1:0-1419 GCF_000517525.1 Limulus polyphemus
TTGAAAACTGGAAGACTGGAGACTTTTTTTTTTCAAACTATAAAAGCTGAAGCTGTGTTAACCCTAAATGATTAAACGTCACGCTTGTACCACATCTGCTTCTCTTCTCACGTCATCTACGTCATCCTCCAGTTTGGAGTGAACGAATATTAAAAGAACAACAATTAAAATTACAAGTTTCTGAATAAATGGTGCGGCAAAATTACCAGACATAATTTTAGATCGGGCTGGATGTTTGGTTATTTTAGAGAAAAGGCACACTGGGCTATCTTCTGTGTCCACCGGGGGAAATCGAACCCTGGACTTTATAGCGTTATAAGTCCATAATGTTCCACAGGAGGACGTTAGACTGGGATTCCACGATTTGGTTTGTTTCAAATTTTGCGCAAAGCCACACGAGGGCTATCTGCACTATCCTTCCCGAATTTAGCAGTGAAAGACCAGAAGGAAGGCAGCTAGTCAACACCACCCACGCCAACTTTTGGGCTACTCATTTACCAACGAATAGTGGGATTGACCCTATATCAACTATTATAACGCCCCCACGGCTGAAAAGGTGAGCATGTTCGGTGGGAATTTTTTGTGAAGTCTGATTGGTCAGTGGCACGCGAACGGACACATCAAGTCATCACTTACTTTAGAGACGATCATGTTATTTCTTGAAAAATCGGGATCTCGGGGATTATTAAGTTATATTCTTATAATATTCTGTTTCTTAAATGAGATTTGACAAGTTTGTTCGTCTAAGTTCTAATTGGGAAAAAGTGTTTAAAAAAACAAAAGTGAAACCTTTCTCATATAGAAATATCTACCCTCATACAACGTGCTCGCTCACCAACTACCGTGTATTTCTCATTTCCAACTGATGCGAATTAATTCACTAAATAATCTGACGCACTTAAGAGAAGTGTTTTAGCTTTAATTGACGGCTACTTGTCACACATCGACGAGTGTTGGTTCAATGATCTGACTCACTTAAGAGAAGTGTTTTAGCTTTAATTGACGGCTACTTGTCACGTGACAAGTAGCCGTTAACTAAAGTTAAAACATTGCTCTTAAGTGCGTCAGAACATTGAACCAACACTCGTTGATGTGTGACAAGAGCCGTTTTGACTTACTTAAGAGCAATGTTTTAACTTTAATTGATGACTACTGACTTAACAACAAAAGAAACGTACTCTTGGTATAACGCTGGCATATTAGTTAATTCTCTTTTCTTAAACTAGCTGATACAGAGCTTACAGGACGTGGGAATGAATCTTTTCTTAATCCAGCTGATACAGAGCTTACAGGGCGTGGGAATGAATCTTTTCTTAAACCAGCTGATACAGAGCTTACAGGACGTGGGAATGAATCTTTTCTTAAACTAGCTGATACAGAGCTTACAGGACGTGGGAATGAATCTTTTCTTAAACTAGC
>NW_013762509.1:0-891 GCF_000517525.1 Limulus polyphemus
CCCCTACATGCACCACAAAAACTGCATCTCTGCTAGCCCCCTTTATTATCTCCTGCTCTGTCACTAAAACCCTCCACCTGTGCCCCTGGATAGCATAATCTGATTCTTTTCTCTCTATTTACTCCACAAACTACCCTATCCACATGCCCTGTCAAGACATCACCTATAACTATAACCTCCTTATCATCCACATCCTTTTCAGACTCTTTTGTTTTCCTTCCCTCCAATAGTTCCTCATCTGCAGAAGCCAACGGCTGAAATTTGAACAGTATCTCTTGTTTATATCAAGGAAAAAGCCCAAAGCTTCCCCCCAAAAAGCTACCATTGCCCCAAATAGGGATTTGTAAAGTTCAAAATACACGAGTACAGAAAATATAAATAATCAATAAAAATATTGGCCTGATTATAGGGCAATCTCAAATATAAGGTGACACCATTTTGTAAAACCATGGGAAAGAAAAAAATTGATTGTCATAATATCCTTTTTTAGGTCTGCAAAATCAATACTATAACTGAACAGTCAGCAGGTGGATTAGTTGCAAGAATTAGTGATGACCTTGAGCGAACGTCTGGCACACATGCACAGACTGATACTATATAGACATTCAGGAATGCAACAGGCTAGAGCAAGGGGAAAGGGCCTGTGGTAGGCCAAGATCATAAGGCGACTATGAATTTTACAGCCTAATTATTAATCAAGAAATACTGCCTTATAACTGGACCAATATGTTAATCTTGAAGACATAACATTGGGTAACTACTACCTACAGAAGAGAGATAATAACCTAATGTAACCTGTATATGATGGAGGTAATAGTAAGTGAAAATGTGAAGTGATTTCTAGCTCTAGCAGCTACAGCTAGGGACATAGCAAGTTGGTGGAACTGTTAA
>NW_013762510.1:0-889 GCF_000517525.1 Limulus polyphemus
ATTGTTACGACAGCGGAAGTCACGTGACACTGGTAACACGTCATGAGTTCTGGAAAAATCGGGGAACATCAAAAATAATTCAGGATTTGCTAGGCGCCCTCTATTCTTGTATATAAGTTTGTTTTTGTTTGTTTGTTTTTGAGTTTCACGCAAAGCTACACGAGGGCTATCTGCACTAGCCGTCCCTAATTTAGCAATGTAAGACTAGAGGCAAGGCAGCTAGTCATCACCACCCACCGCCAACTCTTGGGCTACTCTTTTACCAACGAATAGTAGGATTGACCGTCACATTATAACGCCTCCACGGATGAAAGGGCGAGCATGTTTGGTGTGATGGGGATTCGAACTCGCGACCCTCAAATTGCGAGTCGAGTGCCCTAACCACCTGGCCATGCCGGGCCTTGTATATAAGTGCGCCAGACAGTTAATCGGAATTATAATTGCAAACAGGCAGAGACAGAGATGGACAATTGAGTCAAGCGCGGTAGTAAAGTGCGTGAATCGTGGTGAATTATAGCGTGTGTTTAAGTTAAGGTGACTGTGGAAATTAAGTGTATAGTTTTATTTAAGAAAGGACTTGTGTTGCTAAAGTTTCATCCGAAAAAATTATACGGGAAATTAACTATCGACCAGAGACGTAACAAACTGGTGTCAGAGAGTGGAACGGAAAAGAAAAAAATGGAAACGGGAATGGCAAATCAAACTACATCTTAGCAGATTTGATGGAAGCAATACAAGAACAACAAAAGAAACAAGAAGAACGAGAAAAGAAACAAGAAGAGAGATTATAGCAGTTGTTGGAAGAAAAAGAAAAGAAACAAGAAGAGAGACTACAGCAATGGTTGGAGGAAAAAGAAAATGAACAAGAAGAGAGACAGTTGGTTGAAGG
>NW_013762511.1:0-887 GCF_000517525.1 Limulus polyphemus
AAAAAAGACATTAAGTATGAAACGAATAATGCTTTTTTCTTCATATGAAATAGTCTGGCCATTAAATCGATTGGAAATCAACAATAATTTTGTTCAAGAGAAATAACTACACGAAAAGAAAAATTTTTGAAAATTGCTTGAATGTGTAATGACAGAAAGTGTTACAAATGTACAACGTTTCATCAAGCTTTTGCCATCATCAGGATCAACCTTAACAATTTTCAGTTAATTCCTGTAAGTTTCTGCATGATAATGATTTAGTGATTTATAATAAAAAGAAAAGTACATGGTTAATATCGTAATAACATTTGTTGAGGGTCTCACAAAATGACAGTTGTTTACTATTATAGGCTACCGATGACATTACGATCACGTGATTAGGAATTGTTTGTAGTTAAGCGTAAAGCTACACGATGGGCTATCTGTGCTATGCCCACCATTGGTATCGAAACCCGGTTTTTAGCGCTATAAGCCTTTAGATTTATCGCGTGTCACTGGAGGGCCGTAATCAGGAAGCTCTTATTCAAAATTTCGAGATCACGTAGGCGTTGTTGACCAGTTTTCCTGCTAGAAGACAACAACGTGAGACACCTAAATGTGTCGTAAATAGTTTCTCCAGTACCAAGAGTTGTTCCGTTTACTGTTTGATTTCTGTTAAAATATTAACGTTCGGGAAGACGGCAAAATGGAACCGTAGTGTTAGTCCCAGTCATTAAGCAAAATCCCAACTTCATTATCCTAATTATATTATATTATTTTAAAAGATAAGAAACATTTGGATAAGTTAAGCCTTTATTGTCAACGGTTGAAGTTAAAATATTATTATTATTAATTTCATGTAGGTATTCTAATTATGTCTAATTTCAAATCATTTGAGAATACAAAAG
>NW_013762512.1:0-888 GCF_000517525.1 Limulus polyphemus
TATTCGGAACAAGTTAAACGTATGTAAAACAAAGTCTTCACACTATAGAGATTACAGGCATATCATGAACACTATTTATATATAATTCTCTCCTTCTTGTCAAAAGTCTACTTAGGCCTATTCAATTACTTTAGAATTTCAGTTGACAAGTCGAACTATCTTCTCTATATTACTATCGTACTAGTATTCTGTGTGTGATTCGCTTACAGTTGTGGCGCAAATTACCGTAATTCGTTTGGTCTTCTTTCTTCTGAAGATCCTCTGTTCATTTTGTCAAAGTGTACCCAGGCAGATTCAATTACTTTAGAACCACGCTTTTATATTTTTTCTTATTTCTTTTTTCAATGTTAGTTTCACTCTAATATATATATATCAAACGTTAGGCCTATCACTTTTACGTTACTTAACTTCACACCAACTATATTCTCTTTGCTTTTATCTGTCTAATACTGACTGTCTGCTGCTTCCCACTCTCCTCACGCTATTTATATCTTTAGTACATAGTCATCTGGCCACTTTCTATATTCTCGACACCAATTAGTTATTAACAACACCTTCTACAATCGCCTGCTTTTAACTCTTATTATAACAAAACTTAAAAATACTAAAATATTCACTCACAAATATAAATTAATCACCAATATTTAAACCAAACAGTGTTTTGTATCATGATACAAACCCCTCTTCAAGATAAAATACTTACAATATATATATTTTTACTATATACAAAGACTGTTCTTAGGTCAAACACAAAGTCTGCTCATACAGTCTGCTCCAACATTTGTAGCCTTTTTGATGGCCTCAATGCAGAACCTGAAGTTCTGAATATACAATGCCCATCTCATGATCTTCGCACTGTCGATCTTGTATCTCTGAATGTATGCAAGT
>NW_013762513.1:0-1341 GCF_000517525.1 Limulus polyphemus
GTTGTTATAGCGTTTGTTTAGCGCGATTGTTGAAGTTGAGTGTATCGGTAAAGTTATATTCGGAAAGAATAAACCAGTTTTATTAAGTAAGGACTTGTGTCGCTAAAGTTTCGTCGGAACGAAGTTACGGAAAGTTAATTAACAAACGGAGACGTAACAATATTTTAAAGCAATGTTCCACAGTTTAACAAATGTTTTCGCTCAGTACATTGTTGCCAAAAGCTCTCAAATAAAAGTACTTTAACGTAGAAAAAAGTCCGTGTATAATTCTACATTAATTTACTTACGTTATGAGGCTTAAACTTTCATCATTGAATCTCATATTATAAATTAGCAAACCTAAACAGAACTAAGAAACGAGTAATAACATTAAAGCTTTCAAAACACTTCCTTTAAAACCGTAAATAACGTATAGATACACGTAATATAATAAGTGATGAGGTCGCTCTTAGCACGGATAAACGAGTAATAACATTAAAGCTTTCAAAACACTTCCTTTAAACCGTAAATAACGTATAGATACACGTAATATAATAAGTGATGAGGTCGCTCTTAGCACGGATAAACGAGTAATAACATTAAAGCTTTCAAAACACTTCCTTTAAAACCGTAAATAACGTGTAGATACACGTAATATAATAAGTGATGAGGTCGCTGTTAGCACGGATAAACTACCCTTACTTTAGGAATGAATCTCGCTTTTACATGAATGTGGAAACGATCTAATATACTTCAAGAGAATCAGGTGTTTAAAAGTAAATTAATTCAAAAAAGAACTCAAGAAATAATCCAAATACTTGTACTTGACAATAAAAGGTTTACTGTGACTTTTAAAAGGAATTAAGGCAAAAAGTCAGAGAAATGGTTGATGTTTAGTCTCGGTCGATTTTGAGTGTATTATAACGTCGAAAAACACACATGCTTAATGTCACAGTTTTACAGCTGATACCAGAGATGATAAATATGATCATTAAAAGTCTCAAGAAGCGGACAATATTTTTTTTCTTTTTTACTCATTATTAATTTTTTTATGTCCCATTAAAAGTATATCAAATTATTATTATTATTTATACCCCAGTATAAATATATCAAATTAATTTTATGTCTTATTATAAACTTATGTATATCAAATTTTTATTATTATTTATACACCACTATAAGTATATCAAATTAATTTTATGTCTTATTATAAACTTATGTATATCCAATTATTATTATTATTTATATCCCACTATAAATATATCAAATTTATTTTATGTCTTATTATAAACTTATGTATATCAAATTATTATTATTATCTATATCCCACTATAAGTATATCAAATTGATTTTATGTCTTAC
>NW_013762514.1:0-889 GCF_000517525.1 Limulus polyphemus
TCAATTAGTACAACACGTGTAACTTTGTAATGTGTGTTCATGTATTATATCAAATACTACAACAGATATAACATTCTAATGTGTGTCCATGTATTATAGCAATTAGTACAACACGTATAACTTTCTAATGTGTGTTCATGTATTATATCAAATGTAACAACACATTTAACATTCGAATTTGTGTCCATGTATTATATCAATTACTAGAGCTCATAAAGTATTCTTATGTGTGTCCACGTATTATATCAATTACTACATCACATATAATATTATAATGTATGTCCATTTATTATACCAGTTACTAGAACACATATAAAATTCTAATTTATGTCCACGTATTATATCAATTACTATAATTTATATAATACTCTAATGTATATCCATGTATGATATCAATTAGTACATCACATATAATATTCTAATGTATGAAATGTATTATATAAATTACTACAACACATGTAACATTCTAATGTGTCTCCATGTACTATATCAATAACAACACATATAACATTCTAATGTATGTCCATGTATGATATCAATTAATAGAACACATATAACATTCTAATGTATGTCCATGTATTATATCAATTACTACAACACTTATAACATTCTAATGTCTGTCCACGTACTATATCAATTACTAGAATATACAAACAATATTCTGATGTATTCCCATGTGTTATTTCAATTCCTACAAGACATATAAAATTCTAATGTGTGTCCATGTATTTTATCAATTACTAGAACAGATATATAACATTCTACTGTATATACATATATTATATCAATTAGTACAACACGTTAATTTTCTAATGTGTGTTCATGTATTATATCAAATGCTACAACACATATAACATTCGAATGTGTGTCCATCTATTATATCAATTAC
>NW_013762515.1:0-889 GCF_000517525.1 Limulus polyphemus
TAACATGACATTCATACTTTTAAAAACTCTACTATCAGTAATATAGTTTAATGACCAGTTGGTAGGCCATTGTCCAATCATCTTAATTCATGACACAATCCTTGTACATACAGATAGCAGTTTGAGTACCTTTGTATCCACCTCAGTGTTCTTAAAAGGGATCTTAGGTATTGGATTACAATTTTCATTATTCCTTCTCCAGTAAGCTATTCAGAAACATATAAGAAATGCTTCATGTAATTACATTAATTTTTTTTCATTATTACCATCTAATGTTTTCTACACTTGTTTTTTTAAAACTTATCATTCAACTGTTGAACTAAAGTTATCTTGTCACCTATCATTAATGAATATACTTTGATTTATGAGATTAATCTATTTTGCCCACTAGTCTTCTTGTTTGTGTCATATGATCATATAACCTAAGGTCTCTTACTATAATTCATGATATTTTACAGGCAGTTTTCTTGTTTAGTGTTACCACAAAATCTTAACCATATTTGACAAAACTTTTGAGCCTGTAACTTTATCTTGTTTTGCACATTGAAACCATTTTTAATGACATAAAACTTTGTTATATCTGGTTTGTGTGTTTCACTTTCTATCACATTATCTTCTGTTGTTTGTATACATGTGTGTGTATGAGTCCAAATTTTTTTTTTCCCCATAAAACGTTATTTTTTAATAGAAGTATCCTTCTCTGGTAAAGTATTGTTATGTCTCCATTTGTTAATTGATTTTCCGTAACTTCGTTCCGACGAAGTCCTTACTAAATAAAACTGGTTTATTCTTTCTGAATATAACTTTACCGATACACTTATTTTCAACAGTCGCTCTTTTACAAATGTTTTAACAACAACAATACTTCCTGCCTGCAGTTCAATTACTC
>NW_013762516.1:0-889 GCF_000517525.1 Limulus polyphemus
TCATCTTGTTTATTGACTCACATTCAAAATTTTATTGAACTACTATTTTATTAATTTATGTCAATAATTTTTGGTATCAAACTGTAGAATATAATTTAAATTTTAGTACTATAAATTAATCAATGTCTTAATTTAAAAGCAAATATTAAAAAAAACAGATAAAAATCAATTTTTTTTGTGTCACTTATGTTGAATGATGCACTGGTTCAAATTAGATGTTTGTGAAGTCAAAAAACTAAGTCTGTAGTTTCATACAAACTAGAAACTAAAATTATAAATATTGACAAGCTAGAATATAAAATAAGAATGTCTTATCTTTTCCATTTGCTAAGATATCGCTTATGTAATAAATCAAACACAGTGGCACCCTGCCCACCTCTTTCCATTTTTGGAAACTCTTCCTCATATACACTTACTTCTTTATATGACATGAACAACCAATCGAAAGCTCAGAATGTCCAACTAGTGGCTTTCTCAGCCATTTTCAAATATAAAGTCATTATATCTTTCTTTTGATACAAGAAGGCATAGAAATAAGTCGAGTCTTTGGTCTGCTCAAAATTTAATATCTTTTTAGACCCATATACAACCTTGTTACTAAAATTGATAAATTATATTTGAGTTCTGTGGTATTGATATAGTAATTTATTATTTTTTGGTTATTTAAATGTATATATAAAACCTAAAAATATGTATTTTGTTTCATATCTTCCACGTGCAAAATTTTTATAGGCTTAGCAACCTCAGCAACCGAGTACAAAAGTCATAACTAGAAGAGATAATTGTTTGCTTTACTTCTTTAATTACTGTTCTATGTTTTAAGAAAAATAAGTTTAAGAACTTATTTCAAAATAGCAATAATCTATATATATATATATATATATATATA
>NW_013762517.1:0-884 GCF_000517525.1 Limulus polyphemus
CTTTTCTAATTTAAAACTACCAAAATAGTTCAGTTTTACCAGTCATGACTTTTCTAATTTAAAACTACCAAAATAGTTCAGTTTTACCAGTCATGACTTTTCTAATTTAAAACTACCCAAATAGTCTACACTGTGGGTTTTCATCTTTGTGGACAAGCCAGTAATGGAGATTTGATTTTACGCAAACGAAGTTTTAAGATCTATATATGTTTTACTTATTCATAAATGAATATACTCATTTCTCAACAATAACGAAAACACTAGATACACTATGTTTTTTTTTCATGGTTTGGTATGAATTATTCAGAAGCTTTCATAACCTTTTGCTTTTCTTAAATATAAATATATCAATATTCAAACAAAATATTTTACATGCCTGAAAAAATTGTGCTCTCTGTAAATTTACATTCATCCACGTAATACTCAATATATGTAATTTACGTATTTGACAAATAATACACATTTGCTGCCATATACTTACATACAACAATATTACACATTTCAAAAACACACACACATATATATTACATGACTGAACAACAAAGGCAATCACATAGAAACCAATGGTAAACAATATTCAATGCATCATCAGAAAAGAGTCGGTAAACTCAAATTTGGTGTGTTAAACTGTTGGCTAAACGAGTCAGTAAATTCAAATTTGGTGAGATAAACTATTGGCTAAACGAGTCAGTAACTCAAATTTGGCGAGATAAACTATTGGCTAAACGAGTCAGTAAATTCAAATTTGGTGAGATAAACTATTGGCTAAACGAGTCAGTAACTCAAATTTGGTGAGATAAACTATTGGCTAAACGAGTCAGTAACTCAAATTTGGTGAGATAAACTATTGGCTAAACGAGTCAGTAACTCAAATTTGGCGAGAT
>NW_013762518.1:0-5057 GCF_000517525.1 Limulus polyphemus
AGGTAAGGTATAAACATTGTTATAAACTGTAGGAATGATGTAAGGTATAAACATTGTTATAAACTGCGGGAATGATGTAAGGTATAAACATTGTTATAAACTGTAGGAATGGTGTAAGGTATAAACATTGTTACAAACTGCAGGAATGATGTAAGATATAAACATTGTTACAAACTGTAGGAATGATGTAAGGTATAAACATTGTTACAAACTGTGGGAATGATGTAAGGTATAAACATTGTTACAAACTGCAGGAATGATGTAAAGTATAAACATTGTTATAAAGTGTATAAATACTAAACATAATCCTGTTTGATAAGTTAACTGGAATAATTTCTGTTTAAAAGAATATTTTGAGATATAAATATATATTGGAAATAAGTAGGTTTGTATTAATTAAAGACAATTTGAAATTTTTTAATTTTATTAAAGTTCGAAAACTGTAGAGGATTAAATCCTAATCCCAGTTGCTGAAATGTAGGATTAAATCCTAATCCCAGTAGCTGAAATGTAGGATTAAATCCTAATCCCAGTAGCTGAAATGTAGGATTAAATCCTAATCCCAGTTGCTGAAATGTAGGATTAAGTCCTAATCCCAGTTGCAGAAATGTAGGATTAAATCCTAATCCCAGTTGCTGAAATGTAGCGTTTGTTCATATGTGATAGAATCATGTTCCTGTGTTTCTATAGAAACTACCGGTAAATCGGGGGTTCGATTCCCCACGGTAGGCACAGCAGATAGCCTAATGTGGCTTTGCTTTAAAGCAGAAAAATAATCCCTTACTAGAAAGTTTCTAATGTAAGCTATTAATTTGGAGATAGTTGTATTCAAAGTTATTGGTTAAGTAGTAAATTCGGCGTTCTGAAAAACCGGCCAAAAAGTGTCGCTTTTATATGGTTTGGTTATTTCAATAATTTTTTATATTTTTTTTGAAATTTACCTTATCTGTTTTTTAACATTATAACGAGTGGTCTGGAATTGTAATTAATTTTTTATCTATATACATGTTATCTATGTTGAAACACACATCTTAAGATCTACTTTTATTAATTAAGTTGAACCTAGATAATGAGTTAGCTACTTGTGAACCTAGCTGCTTGTGCCCAGCTACTAAATTAAAACTAATTAGGCTTTTCTAGTATACTAAGCCTAACTACTACATTAGTACTAATTAGGCTTTTCTAGTATTTTATTTCAAGTTTACGTACAGAAATCTGCATTCGTCAGCTTTGACTGAATGTCGCAGAAGCTTTTTCCGGAGTCTATTTTCCCTCTTTAACGAATCTGTTCTCTAGACATAAAATACCTCCTAGTGACACCATAAACTATTGTTTAAATACTTTGAGTGAATGCAACTAATAATGAAAGTGATTGTAATATTACAAGCTATGCGTGCTAGGCAGACGAGAAACTCATATTAGCAAACTTCTTTACTAATGACAGAAATGCATGCGTGTGCTGTAAAGATCGATGAGAGTAAATTCTGTTGACGACAGTCACACAGTACAAAGATTCTGTGCACTCGGTTCCTGCATCTTACGATACCTTAAACTCCATGCTACTTGTTCTCTACATATACTCTTGGTTACGGGAGAAGTCAGTGATGATTATTTGTAGAAAAATTAACAATAAATGATTCTTCTTCCACTATCGTAACTAAGCTACTATGGTGCGCGTGTTTCTGAAAATGAAAATGACTAACTGAATAAAATTAATAAGTATAAAAAAATTACGTTTTTAGGGTTTTATAACATTCTAAGCCTAACTACTGCATTAGAACTAATTATACTTTTATAACATTTTAAGCCTAACAATTGCATTATAACTAATTAGTCTCTTATGGCATTCTAAGTTGGTATTGTAAGTCTAACTAATTCGGTTTTATAACATTCTAAGCCTAACTACTGCACTAGAACTAATTAGGCTTTTATAACATTCTAAGCCTAACTACTGCACTAGAACTAATTAGGCGTTTTATAACATTCTAAGCCTAACTACTGCACTAGAACTAATTAGGGTTTTATAACATTCTAAGCCTAACTACTGCACTAGAACTAAAGGTTTAGATACACGTAGCTGGATGTATTGGGTCGTCAAGAAATTAATGTCGCATTTTGGAACACTTTATTTACCCCTCCCCCCAATAAACGTACATCACGTATAATAATTAAACGAACCGCCTGAACGTCACGTTAGTGTAGCCTATATAATGTGCAAAAGTTTATTATACTCTAATCCCTTATAGTGATGACACACGAAGAGACACATAGACGAGACACATATTTGGCATGTAATACTGTTTGAATACAAGAAGGGAAACAACGCCTCTGTAGCCACAAATAATATGAAAGCAGTTTATGGAAATGTTTTGAACGTTCTTAAGTGTCAACGATGGTTCAGCAAATTTCGATCAGGTGTCTTTAGCCTTAAAAACTGTGATGGCAGGAGCCGACATATTGGAATTGATAGTGATGCTCTGAAGACGCTTGTTGAGCCTAACCCAAAGTAACACACTCGTGAAATGGCCCTGAAATTGCATGTATCTCATGAAACAATACATAAACATCTACGGAATGTGGGAAAACTCCATAAAGAATGTGTTTGGGTGCCTCACGAACTCTCCGATGATTATCGTTTTTAACGTGTGAATGTTGCTTCGTTTCTTCTGGCGTATAATGCACGTGAATCATTTTTGGACAGAATTGTCACCGGTGATGAAAAATGGATTCTCTATGCGAATATTAAACGTCAAAAACAGGGGCTCAGCTACGTGTTTCTAAACTTGGTTACCTTACCAACAGCTACGTGTTTCTAAACTTGGTTACCTTACCAACAGCTACGTGTTTCTAAACTTAGGAAACACGTAGCTGTTGGTAAGGTAACCAAGTTTAGAAACACGTAGCTGTTGGTAAGGTAACCAAGTTTAGAAACACGTAGCTGTTGGTAAGGTAACCAAGTTTAGAAACACGTAGCTGTTGGTAAGGTAACTGAAGTACAACATAAAACTTTAGAAACATGAAACTGAAGTACAACATAAAACTTTAGAAACATGAAACTGAAGTATAGCACAAAACTTTAGAAACATGAAACTGAAGTATAGCACAAAAATTTAGAAACATGAAACTGGAGTAAAGCATAAAACTTTACAAACATGAAACCGGAGTAATAACTAGAAATTTAGAAGTTGAATTCAAACAGCGAAATATTAGTAACGTGAAAGTGATATTTAGCACAAAATTGTAGAAAGGTAACATTCAATGAAAGTTTAGAAACACGTAGCTATTAGTAAGATATACCAAGCTTAGAAACACGTAGCTGTTGGTAAGGTAACCAAGTTTAAAAACACGTAGTTGTTGGTAAGGTATACCAAGCTCAGAAACACGTAGCTGTTGGTAAGGTAACCAAGTTTAGAAACACGTAGCTGTTACTAAGGTAACCAAGTTTAGAAACACGTAGTTGTTGGTAAGGTATACCAAGCTCATGAAACTGAAGTAAAGTACAAAACTTTAGAAACATGAAACTGAATAAAAGCACAAAACCTTAGAAACATAAAACTGAAGTACAACATAAAACTTTAGAAACATGAAACTGAAGTAAAGTACAAAACTTTAGAAACATGAAACGTAAAACTTTAGAAACATGAAACTGAAGTAAAGTACAAAACTTTAGAAACATGAAACTGAATAAAAGCACAAAACCTTAGAAACATTGTACTTCAGTTTCATGTTTCTAACGTTTTGTGCTTTACTTAAGTTTCATGTTTCTAAAGTTTTGTGCTTTTATTCAGTTTCATGTTTCTAAGATTGTGTACTTTACTTCAGTTTCATGTTTCTAAAGTTTTGTGTTGTACTTCAGTTTCATCTTTCTAATGTTGTGTGTTGTACTTCAGTTTCATATTTCTAATGTTTTGTACTTTACTTCAGTTTCATGTTTCTAAAGTATTATGTTGCACTTCAGTTTTATGTTTCTAAGGTTTTATACTTTACTTCAGTTTCATGTTTCTAACTTTTGTGGTTTACTTCAGTTTAATTTTTTAAAGTTTTGTACTTTCTTCAGTTTCATGTTTCTAACTTTTGTGCTTTACTTCAGTTTTATGTTTCTAAGGTTTTATACTTTACTTCAGTTTCACGTTTCTAACTTTTGTGCTTTACTTCAGTTTTAGGTTTTAAGGTTTTGTACTTTAGTTTCATGTTTCTAACGTTTTGTACTTTACTTCAGTTTTATGTTTCTAAGGTTTTATACTTTACTTCAGTTTTATGTTTCTAAGGTTTTATACTTTACTTCAGTTTCATGATTCTAACGTTTTGTTCTTTACTTCAATTTCATGTTTCTAACGTTTTGCGCTTTACTTCAGTTTCATATCTGTAAGGCTTCGTTTTTCTGCATCAACTCGGTGAACTACTGAGGGTTATTGCTATATTTGTAAAATGGTGAAAGGTTTTTATAAACATTATTTGCTCAGAACTAACTCGAAACTTGGCAACTCCAGAGTGATAGAAGAAAAAGAACATTGTGTCATGTGTGTGTGGAAAGAACGATTTCTTAAGCCTTTTTTTCAAAGTATCTTGTTACCAGAAGCTAACGTTCCATTTGTCATAACCGTTTCTTTTTCAATAGACCAAATGAGCCTATAAACGCTTTTCGATCGCACACAGTCAGATTCTTCGTGGTAATGTTTGCTGGTAAACAGATAACGAAACTCACGAAAAAAGTTCTTCTTCAATCATATAACCATTGTTGGAAGAAATGACATGTTAGAGAAAGAGGAATATGTAGTGTATTTGTTTTGATCTTTCTTTGCCTTATCTTCGTTTTCTCGCTAGATGATCGCCAAAAATCGATTATTGTTTGTTTGTTTGTCCAAAAAAAAAAATCTAACTGTGTCGGAGCTTTATTTGTCTTCGTACGGATTAGAAGATAGTCAAACCTTAGATAGCTTGTAAGTTCACTTCCACAAGATGTTATCTACATGATGTTAGACACAACAACCACATAATCACCTCCAAGTTCACTAATCTGTGTGATGAATGGATAACATCACATGAAGAACCGGGAT
>NW_013762519.1:0-889 GCF_000517525.1 Limulus polyphemus
TTCACTCGCCACTGCAATCCTCAACTAAATAAATTTGGTGTAATTGGCAGTACAGTTGAAGCTCCAACAACTAGCCCTAAGGGCACTGCCCATTACACAGAGACTAGCCTTATCCTTGTTCAGTTAATGTTGGTGAACTGGCCTAACTGGTGTGAAAATATGAAAAAAAATCAATAAATGAGACCACAAAGTCATATTGGAAAAAAATCGTTCGTGAAAAGTATTGAAAAGTTGAATCACAGTGAAACCCAGGTATAATGAAGCCTATAAAATAAACTTATTTAAGGTCCTTGTGATGTTCAAATGTTGGCAAGAACACAATAACATAACGTTTTGGGACAACATGGGACCTAATAGTCCATCTTGGCTGTTCCATTCTCTAAACACAATTAAAATAAATAAATAAATAAAAAAAATCTTAAAGCCAGCCCTTAGTATTCATATACTTATCAAGCTTTTTCTTAAACTCACTTAAATTTATTGTCTCCACAACATTTAATAATCCAGCCATCTCATAATCATCAGATACTAGACTTCCTTTATCATCCCTCAAGGGTCCTACCCCAATCCTAACATTTTGTTTACCCTTAATGTATTTAAAGAAATCTGTACTGTTAATTTTAAATTTTCAGTCAACCTTTTCTCTTGCATCCTTTTTGATGTCCTAATTTCTTGTTTCACCAACTTTCTGGATGTCTTATAATCTTCTAAATCTCCCATCATACCAGTCAATTTAAATTTCTTAAGATATATGATGCTTTTCTTTAATTTTATCTCTTAAACTCTTTGTGAACCAACCTGGTTTTTTACTTGCAGTTACCCTTTTCTTTCTATAAGGAATATGTTTACCTTGAAATTTAAAAATTTATCTTTAAAATTTTCCAAATCT
>NW_013762520.1:0-1168 GCF_000517525.1 Limulus polyphemus
GCAAGATTATTATTATCATTTTTCTCATTGTTGCACAGTACAAAAGACTATTATTATCATTTGTCTCATTGTTGCACAGTGCAAGATTATTATTATCATTTGTCTCATTGTTGCACAATACAAAAGACTATTATTATCATTTGTCATTGTTGCACAGTACAAGATTATTATTATCATTTTTCTCATTGTTGCACAGTACAAAAGACTATTATTATCATTTGTCTCATTGTTGCACAGTGCAAGATTATTATTATCATTTTTCTCATTGTTGCACAGTACAAAAGACTATTATTATCATTTGTCTCATTGTTGCACAGTGCAAAATTATTATTATCATTTTCTCATTGTTGCACAGTGCAAGACTATTAGTATAATTTTTCTTATTGTTGCACAGTACAAAAGACTATTATTATCATGTGTCTCATTGTTTCACAGTGCAAGACCATTATTATAATTTTTCTCATTATTGTTTTGTTTTTGTTTGTTTAAAGCTAAGCACAAAGCTAAACAATGGGCTACCTGTGCTCTGTCCACCACGGGTATCGAAACCCAGTTTCTAGCGTTGTAAGTCCGCAGACATACCGCTGTGCCACTGGGGGGGGGGGGCTTCTCATTATTGCACAGTGCAAGACTATTATTATCATTTTTCCGTTTTGTTTTAAAAACAGTCAAAGTTAATTTCGTCTTTAATTATATTCAAGCGGTATCTTGCTGTTAGAAGTCAAGTCAGGTCAACGGCTCTAAACTCTGTACCCTTAACATTCCTGGGGTTATTACCACACTTTCCTTCTGATATAGGAGTACCACAGGTTATTGCACTAACACGAGCCAAAATGGCATTGGGTCGCGCGTTTCCTGTGTATAGCCGGTTTCGCTGCTTGTTGAGTGTAATCTCGAGCCCAAGGTAAAGGTCAGCCAGTGAAAGCTTTCGTTAGCACGAGGACAACGTCAATGTCACACACACGTCACACCCGGATATAAACGTCACAGGGGTAACTTGGATAAGGATGGGGAGGAGAGAGAGGGGGGGGGTCGTATGAAAATATGTCTCTTTTAAGTCTTGCTTAAATTTGTTAGCGTCGTGACTATTTTACATAAGTTAGCTGTCACAGGTGCTTTTGTTAGAAAACATAATACATGTAGGTCTGAGAACATATCTAACAAAAAT
>NW_013762521.1:0-889 GCF_000517525.1 Limulus polyphemus
GCTAGATAGCCAAAGGTGCAACTTCGTCATAGACTCTGCGTCTCAGCAAACCCTTGTGAGCATCAAGGTGTTAAATCACGAAGGAGTACCAGAAGCCATACAGAAGCTTTATGGTGTGACAGGACATTCTACAAGATTGTGGGGACCAGTGTGGGTAACTATATTGAGCTCATGGGCATAAAGGACAGACAGGAAGTATATTTGGCTGACATTGAAGACCAATGCATATTAGGATTGGACTATTTACTACCGAGGAAGTTTGTAATTGATTTTGATAAAATGAAGTTTGGGAACAACAAAGGCCAAGTTCCGGTAAATGTTAAAAGAGAGGTTGAACTAATTAGGTGCCATCAAGCTGAAGTCAAGCTGACTGAAAGAGTTTATGATGGTGAAGTGAAACCAAATATAGATATCAGGGCAGAACAGGAGAGGGACCAGGATTTGAGGCCAATGATTGATTTTCTAAAAACAAGTGTTTTGCGCCCTGCTTGGGAGAAGGTGTCTAGTCTAAGCCCTGTGACAAAGCACTATTGGGCGCAATGGGACCAGTTAAAGCTTGAAGATGGTATTCTTGTACGAAGATGGGAAACTACCAATGGGAAAGTGACGATTTGGCAAACAGTTATACTGGGGAAGTTACGGGAAGTTGTGCTGCATCAATCCCATGATAATTTAACAGGAGGACATCTCGAAATCAAGAAGACATTGAGTCACATACGACAAAGAATTTATTGGATAGGTATGAGGCGAGATGTGGAAGAATGGTGCCGGACATGCAGTACATGTAGTGCAAAAAAGGGACCCAAGCATAAGGGATGCCCAACTTATAAAGAGTTGCCTGAGAATATGTCAGAGTTTGTGAAAGTGTTATCGGAAAGGATGGATGATA
>NW_013762522.1:0-890 GCF_000517525.1 Limulus polyphemus
TATCATACTGAAACGCCAAACATTCCCGCGCCTATTGGTCCGAACCCCGAATCTTTTGAGCACCTAGCGACACCTCTGCTTCTTCTTAAAAAAAAAAAAACAACAAACAAACTTAAAAGTATTATCCAACTATTTAACTGGCCCGGCATGGCCAGGTGATTAGGGCACTCGACTCGCAATCTGAGCGTCGCGGGTTCGAATCCCCGTCACACCAAACATGCTCGCCCTTTCAGCCGTGTAGCTAATCTAAATTAGGGACCGCTAGCGCAGATAGCCCTCGTGTAGCTTTGCGCGAAATTAAAAAAAAAAAACTATTTAATTTTCAGAAACGACAAACAATTTTCCTCCGCTAGGTTTCAAATGCTTAAATATTTGTTTCGTTTTTGTTGTTGTTGTTTTTATTAAACCGGTAGAGTTGTTTCCTCCATTTGATTTCGCATTCTTGTGATTGATTACTGTCTTTTATTGTCTCAAACAATAAATATTTTTGTATATTTTGTTAACATCGGAATTTTCAACCAGAGTTGTTATCTTTTTCGAGGATTCATACATGTTTTCCTGTATGGTCTTTTCCGAAACAAAACGGTTTTATGTTTTGATATAATTTAATACAGACATGTTGCTTCTGTGAAATGGTGCCATAAATATTGATTTCTTACAAAGAAATTTCGGTTGTGATTGGCAGATTTATTATTATCGTTCTTTTAAATGTGCTTACAGTTCTACATAATAGATGGCGCTAAAGTTTAAAAACGAAGTCGTAACTGGTTTTCGCCTCAAAGAATTTACAGAACAAGAATGGTTACGAATTTCCTTTATCTTATGTACTAGCGTATAATCCATCAAAAATGACAGGGCAACTACTACCTCCCCTACTCCCACGTCATAGT
>NW_013762523.1:0-888 GCF_000517525.1 Limulus polyphemus
TTACTTAGGTCACATTGTAAGTGAGCATGGTGTGCAAACTGATCCTGACAAGGTGAAAGCAGTGCATGATTGGTCAACATCAGACAATGTGGAAGAGTTAAAAAGTTTCTTGGGACTCTGTACCTATTAGTGGAAGTTTGTGAAGGACTTTGCAACTATAGCTGCTCCACTACATGATTTGACGAAAAAAAGGCCAGAAGTTGGAATGGACAGTTTCTTGCCAGCATGCTTTCAAGACATTGAAAGAAAAAGTGGCCTCATCTCCACTTTTAAAGCTTCCAGAGCCCTCACTGCCGTACATGCTGGATTCTGATGCCAGTAATGTCGGGATTGGAGGAGTATTGTCTCAGAGAGTTGGTGAAAATGAACATGTGGTGGCCTACTTCAGTAGGGTCCTGAGTCGACCAGAGAGGAACTACTGTGTAACATGGATGGAACTCCTTGCTATTGTAAAGAGTCTGACATATTTCCACCCTTACCTCTATGGGGCTAGGTTTACCCTCAGGACATACCATGCCGCATTACGCTGGTTAAGATCATTAAAGAACCCAGAGGGACAACTGGCACGTTGGATCAGAAAGATAGACCAGTATAATTATGATATTGAATATAGAGAAAGAAAATCTCATAGAAATGCCGATGGACTGAGCCGAAGAGCCTATAAAAATGACTGCAGACATTGCTACAAAAGAGAGGTTGAACTAACCAGGTGCCATCAAGCTGAAGTCAAAGTGACTGAAGGACTTGATGATGGTGAAGTGGAACCAAATATAGATATCGAAGTAGAACAGGAGAAAGACCAAGATTTGAAGCCAATAACTGATTTCTAAAAGCAAGTGTTTTGCGCCCTGCTTGGGAGAAGGTGTCTTGTCTAAGCCCTGTGACAAA
>NW_013762524.1:0-888 GCF_000517525.1 Limulus polyphemus
GGCCATTTATCCATTTTTATTCACAACGTTTTACTGAACTGGCGATTCCAAGTCCGTTCGCGATTCCCGTTACTTTCTACAGGAACTTGGAGTCCCTCAGGGCTGTGTCTTGAGTGTCACACTTTTTAGTATTAAAATTAATGCCATCACTACAAATCTTCCTCCCACTCTTGCAAATGGGCTCTATGTCGATGACTCCCACATCTTGTGTCAGTCGTCGAACATGAGGTTTATTGAGCGGCAGCTTCAGACTGCCCCTTCAATCGGTTGTTGACATGGACCACTGCAAATGGTTTTAAATTTTCTTTTTCCAAAACCGTATGCATGCATTTTTGCCACCAACGGGGACTCCACCCCAATCTCGAGCTCCGTCTCGGCGATATAGTTATCCGTGTGGTCCTTGAGGCAAAGTTCTTGAGGCTTATCTTTGACTGTAAGCTTAGCTTCATTCCATACATCAAGCAGCTATGTGTCAAGTGTGCAAGGGCTCTGAACATCCTCTATGTCCTCATTTCCAGCTCTTGGGGAGTGGATCAATGTTCTATGCTCAGGATCTATCATGCTCTGATTCAACCCAAACTGGACTATGAGTCTTTGGTCTATGGTTCCACCAGGACCTCGGGCCTGAAGATGCTGGACCCCATTCACCATCTGGGCTTCGGCTCTGCACCAGTGCTTTTCACACTCCTCCAGTCCAGAGTTTGTACACTGAGTCCCACGAACCTTCTCTTCACCTCCGTCGTTTGTAACTTTCTTTACAATATGCTACGAAGCTTCGATCCTTACCACGGCATCCCACCTGGGATTGTGTCTTTCTTCCTCGGTGGGCAATGCTCTTTCAGAACAGACGGTCTGCTATTCCTCCATTTGGCCTTCGTATCTGGGCGC
>NW_013762525.1:0-890 GCF_000517525.1 Limulus polyphemus
CATAAAAAAATTAGGAAACAGATATAATCTACATTTTTTTGTTCCAGAATGACTACATATTATAACATGAAACCACAACTGTTTAGTCTAAATAGTTTAAATCTCATAACATTATACATCTATATATATTTATTATTATTATTTTATTGACCTTTCAGCTGTGTCCAACTTACATTACAGAAGTGAAATGATGCAGCACTGTATCCAAGAATATAAAACTGACCTTAACAAAGTGACCTGTCTTGACTGTGTTATAGTGGACCAGTATTTTGTAAAATGCAGTCACATTTTGGTTATAATACATTATTACTATTTACAAATAATTTCTTAAATTTCAGTTATTTTTTCTTAAAACATAGAACAGTAAATAAAAAAATATAGAAAACAATTACCTCTTCTAGTTACAAACTTTGTACTTCCTTGCTGCCTGCTGTCATTTGCTAAGCCTTATCAAATTTCACACATGGAGGATGTAAAGGTTTTTATATGTGCATTTTGAAATAACAAAAAATCATAAATTACTGTATCAATACCACAGAATTCCACTATAATTTATCAGGCTTGTTAACTAAGCTGTATTTGGGTCTAAAAAATGATTTTTCGAGCTCGTAATCTTTTACCTCACTGCTTGGAATCTACCATGAAAAGAAAAGGTTTCCTGCATAAATACTTTGTAGAGGCTGAGAAAACTACTAGAGGGACATTCTGAGGTTTTGATTGGTTAGACACACGTCATTGGGTAAAGTAGGTGTACATAAGCAAGTATTTTCAAAAATGGAAGAGGTGGGTGGGGCCACCTTGGTCGAATCATTAATATATTATAAAATAGAAAAGATAGGGGTTTTTTGTTCTTATATTCTAGCGTGTCGGTATCGGTAATTTAAGTTTCT
>NW_013762526.1:0-878 GCF_000517525.1 Limulus polyphemus
TCTTGGGCTGCTCTTTTACCAACGAATAGTGGGATTGACCGTCACATTATAACGCCCCCACGGCTGAAAGGGCTAGCATGTTTGGTGGGACGGGGATTCGAACCCACAACCCACAGATTGCGAGTCGAACGCCCTAACCACCTGGTCATGAAAGAAAGAGGTGGGGGGAGGAAGAAATTTGAATAAGAATAAAATAAATAAAAGGCTACCATTGAGGGGGGGGGGGCTATTGCAACTAAGCAAATTGAGGCTGGAACATTATGATTTAGTATTGACTTCCCAAGCTTCAAATTCCTTTGTTGTATTGTGATTTGGCTTTACGTGCTTTTTCAAATAAATGTTGCGAATAAAACACTACAGAACTCTGACAAATGTAAAAACACTTGTCAAAAAGGTAGAGAGAGAGATTAGAGTGAATTTTCAATTGGAGATTGTAGTTCCTGGAAAGCAAAATAAACTTACTTTTGAATATAAAGGAATCCATTAAAAATGTAGGAATCCAAATAAAGGAATCCATTAAAAATGTAGGAATCCAAATAAAGGAATCCATTAAAAATGTAGGAATCCAAATAAAGGAATCCATTAAAAATGTAGAAATCCAAATAAAGGAATCCATTAAAAATGTAGGAATCCAAATAAAGGAATCCGTTAAAAATAGTAGAAATCCAAATAAAGGAAATCCATTAAAAAATAGTAGAAATCCAAATAAAGGAATCCATTAAAAATGTAGGAATCCAAATAAAGGAAATACCATTAAAAATGTAGAAATCCAAATAAAGGAATCCATTAAAAATGTAGAAATCCAAATAAAAGGAATCCGTTAAAAATGTAGTGCATTTTTGTTTGTTTCTGTTTCACTTGGCCCGCCATGGCCAGAT
>NW_013762527.1:0-1805 GCF_000517525.1 Limulus polyphemus
TTTCTTTAAATTAGAATAAGTGTTTAGTTGAAAGTTAAATGAGAATATTATCTGTTGAATCAGCATCATAGTATCATCCAAAAGAACATTCTAATTGTTGACTTAAATAAGTAATGAAAAACAAATGTTAAACCAAGACTCTGACAGACTTCACTAAGTTAAGTTAATTCTTTTTATACCCCAAAGGTCTGTTTTAACTCCATTTTCTCGTGTCAGAAGCAGTTAAAATTATGCCCCCCCCCTTTTTTGATGGAATGCCAGTCCATAGCAGGTTAACTTCCATCTAGTACCTATTACACAGCAACAACTCTGTAAATATTACCTGATCACAACCACACATAGTAGTGAAATTTCATACTCATATTTACAAAGCCTTATGAGTAAAGGGACACAGGGATGGCTTGTACTCTTGGATAGCTTAGTTGGAAATAGCATTGGCCTTGTTAGCCAAAAGTCCTGGGTTTAAGTCCTGGAGTTTCATTTTACCTATTGGCTTTTTCTCGTACAGTAATCCTACATCTATTGAAAGTGTAACAAGTCTGTATATATGTATTCCTCTCATTGTCAACTACCTGAGTAGGAGGTCTATAGAGAATTGTAAGAAGAATATAAACTTTTTCTTGGAGCCTCAACCCAAATACCATTCACATTTTTGTTAAATTTCAGTGATATCAGTTTTAGACTTTGAAATAATCGTTGTTATCCAGCAAATCACTGATTAAATGTGGAACATGTAGGTAATAAATTTTAAATGAAACCAATCAAATCTAACTGTCAGTTAAGTGGCTTAATGATAATAACATTAAAGTACTTATATAGGCTATAGGGCAAATGGATAATTGTGGCTTAAGTATTGAAAGCATTAAGGTAACTGAATTACAGGATATTTAGTGTACTACAATCCTTCACTCACATAAATGGAATGTGAAGTTACATATCATAAGACAGTTTATTTGCAATTATATTTAAGTCTGTCAGAGAAGAAAAAAAAACATTACTTAAAATAATGACATTGTGAGGCTTCAAAAATCATTTTATTATAATATACTCAACCTTCTGTAAACGAAGCGTATCTTACAGTTTAGAGCCATTAATAATTTATTTTCTTCGAAGCTTCTTATTTGTGCTACTGAAAATATTCTTAGTGTTACTCGCTACAACTTTCTTTTTTTTAAAGAAAAAATTAAATTGGGAAACAGATGTACTTTATGCTTGTGGGAAGCTTTAAGGATTAAGTTTTACATATTGTAGATTCACTGTAGTTAAATTGTTTTAGTTAAGTTTAATGTATGATGTTTCTAAATGCCATAAATTTTTGTTTGAAGGTGGAGAAAAACTAGGATATTCTCTTAAGCCACCCTTGAGAGTGGTGTTAGAAAGTGATGGTACGGAGGTGGAAGATGAAAGTTACTTTCAGACAGTGGATAAAGACACAGTTTTCTTACTGCTTGCTCCGAGTGAAAATTGGCTTCCCACTAGTGTTGAAACGCTAAGAGCCGGTAGGAGATACGTTAATGAGGATTAGAATATAAACTAATCTAAGATATGGTAGTGTTGAAACACTAAGAGCCGGTAGGAGATACGTTAAGGAGATTTAGAATATAAAACTAAGATATGGTAGTGTTGAAACGCTAAGTGCCGGTAGGAAATACGTTAATGAGGATTAGAATATAAACTAATCTAAGATATGGTAGTGTTGAAACACTAAGAGCTGGTAGGAGATACGTTAAGGAGATTTAGAATATAATCTAATCTAAGATATGGTAGTGTTGAAACACTAAGAGCTGGTAGGAGATACGTTAAGG
>NW_013762528.1:0-913 GCF_000517525.1 Limulus polyphemus
TTTAAAAGTTGATTCGTCTGTAATAACAGGTTTATGTTTATTAGGCTGAGTCTTAAACACACAAGGCTTGGCATGGCCAGGTGGTTTGGGTGCTCGTCTCGTAATCTGTAGGTCGCAGGTTCGAATCTCCGTCTCACGAAACATGCTCGCTCTTTCAGTCGTGGGGCGTTATAATACGACGATCAATCCCACTATTCGTTGGTAAAAATGTAGCCCAAGGATTGGCGGTGAGTAGTGACAGCTAGCTGCCTTCCCTCTAGTCTTTCACTGCTAAATTAGGGAAAACTAACGCAGATAGCCCTCGTGTAGTTTTGCGTGAAATTACAAACAAACTTAAAGATACAAAACATTTTCAGCTTCCACAATACAAAAGGAAGACAAAACCCTAAACTTTCTTACCTGAAAGTCAAACATTAGTATTTTATGTTAATTACAAAAGTGTGTGTAGTAACAAATTTCATCTTTCAATAATTATTAGGTGCAAAATAATATCCTGCCGCAAGGTTAACGCCAAAAAACTGGCATATGCAGTTTAATAACTGAGCTAATGTCAACCATATAAAATCACAACTAACATTAGCCATACAAAGCACATTAATGCAACGTTGTAGAATATCACCCAGGAAACATCGGTCATACAAAAACACAGCTAACATCAGACATATAAAAACACAGCTAACGTTAACCATATAAAGCACATTAATGCAACGTTATATTATATGATCCACGAAACATCAGACATATCGAATCACAGCAAAGGAACTCCACAGTATACAGACTAGAAACATCAGACATGTCAAATTATTGGTTATAGTCAAAACGCATCCAAATAACAGAAATAAACTATACATCACTGTCTATACAATTGCGAGGTATATAATAGAAAAGACATTGTTACAGTCTAGCTACAGAA
>NW_013762529.1:0-889 GCF_000517525.1 Limulus polyphemus
CGTGCTCAACAATATTCTTACTCATTACCTTACGTTGCTTCTTGGCCGGTCTTATATATATACAAGACTACCCCAATCTAGTAGTCTCCCGACATTTCATGAAAGTTCGAGAAGGAAGTGGCATGATACGAGGGTCACGTGACCTGCGTTGTCGTAACAGTTAGTTTTATTGTAGTGACAATGAACTGACAAGTAGTGACACTTTAAATTCTTAACTGGGAAGCCTGGCCAATTGAGTAACTCTTAGACATATGCATCAGGTTCACTCACTTTTATTTTTGTTTTTAAAAGGGTACTTGGAACGTTTTTCACATTGTATTACACGCAAAAACTTAGTCATTTAAAACAGTAGATCTTTGTTTGAGAATCATGGTGCTGTTATTTTTTATTATTATTTCCAGCATAAGTAATACAGAAGCCTTACGTAAGTGCGACCTCTAAGTTTAAGATGTTTACATTTTGCCTTATATGCTGGTAAAAAAACGTGAAAACACAAGTGCATGGTGAAAAACCGGTAAGTCTAATAAGCTGCATGTCACTACAGCCAAACTTATTTTCACTTTTCGTTACTTCCTACCTAAATCGCACATGTAGTATAGCTAGTCCTAATTAAACTGGAGATCTGTTCATCCCAACAAGTTAACAAAAATTAGTGGTGTTATATATTATTAGTTTGTTAGATTATTTTTAATTAGACCATGTCTAGTAAATTATGACAAACAGTGAAATGAGCCAGCAATCAACATTTTCTTTGAGTTAATAAAGAACAATAAATATTAAATATTAAAGCAATCTTACAGTAAGTAATAGTATGTTTCTTTGTCATTGTACAATGTATATAACAGTTGTTGGTTATGAAACTTGATGATTATATATATATATATATAAC
>NW_013762530.1:0-887 GCF_000517525.1 Limulus polyphemus
ATAACTAGTGTATAACAACAGTTATGTCGTCAACAGCTTGGTTGTGTTACTATAACTAGTGTATAACAACAGTTACGTTGTAAACAGCTTTGTTATGCTACTATAGATACTCAATGTTTGTTCGAGTTTATAACAACAGTTATATCGTCAACATATTTGTTGTGTTACTATAGATACTCAATGTTTGTTCGAGTTTATAACAACAGTTATATCGTCAACATATTTGTTGTGTTACTATAGATACTCAATGTTTGTTCGAGTTTATAAAAACAGTTATATCGTCAATATATTTGTTGTGTTACTATAGATACTCAATGTTTGTTCGAGTTTATAACAACAGTTATATCGTCAACATATTTGTTGTGTTACTATAGCTACTCAGTGTTTCGTTCGATTGTGTAATAGCAGTTATGTTGTAAAGAACATGATTATTTTACTGTAGCTACCCAGTGTTCCATTCGTTTGTGTAACAACAGTTATGTTGTAAAGAGCTTCTTCTCTGTTATGTAGTGTAGACAGTTGATATGGATATTAAAAACGTTTATTTTAAAACACAAAACAAATAACAACGTTTCGACCTCCTCAGGTCATCATCAGGTTAAGAATTTGAACAAGTGTCCGTTATTGATCAAAGGTTGTTGGGACGACAGTAATGATAGAAGTGAATATTGTTGTGAATGTTTAATCTATTATATGGTAGTTAACATTACTGAATAATTATTACAGATATAAAACTGGTCCTTGAATGTGGGTTTAACTTCTTGTATTATAAGAGCTTCTTTAATTTTTCGTTTGTTTACTTCGGTTTCTTTCCTTTTACTTTTTTCTTTCTTTACTTTTTTGTTTCTATGGTTATACTGTGTTATTTGAGGTACATATTCCAAAAC
>NW_013762531.1:0-1141 GCF_000517525.1 Limulus polyphemus
ATTGAAATATTATACAAAAACTGGTTTTTAACTCTTTTAATGTATATTTCCCATAGTTGTGGTCAATTAAAGAAATGAAATTGGCATTAAAAGTCAGTTCACAACTCTAGAAAATTACTTTAGTCATTGTCTACATCTTAATCTGACTTAATGTCATCTAGGACATTTCTCCTTCACATCCACACATTACCGTGCAAGCTAAATTGTTCATCCTACGGGAACATGATGATGATGTCGTACACTTGCTGGCACCACATTCACATTTAACTAGCTCTATAATAGCTGCAGGTGATGGACGAAGTCGGAAATAACTGGAATGTAACATCCTTCTTCCAGCGTCCAACAATATTCCAGGGGTGAAGATAGGTTAGGATTTGCCGTGTTGTCGTTGCACCATACAATTGCTTGGTAGTTGGCTCGAAGAATGTGATACCTCGAAGTTCCACGAGTGGTAGTTGGCTAGGAAAATATGACACCTCGAAGTTGCACGAGTGGTAGTTGGCTTGGAGAATGTGACACCTCAAAGTTGCACGAGTGGTAGTTGGCTTGAAGAATGTGACACCTCAAAGTTGCACGTGTGGGAGGCAATTTTTCAGCCTCTGCTTGTCTTATTTTGAAAAGATATTTTCTATATCAGCAGGTTTGAACGTGACCAGTTCATCAGACAATTCCTGAATTGGAATATCTATTTTTCCAAGCTGCTCAAAGGCTTCAATAACATTTTGTCTCGCGTTTAGCAGTGTATTCCAGCATGTATGCTTGCCCTTTCCTGCAAATCTCACAGCAGTTTTTGATCCTGTGAAAGCATGGAATCCTGGTAAACTCCCAGCAATATCTGGCCCAATACATCACGGATTGGCTTAAGAGGAACAACGCATCGTTTATTCCCATTTTCCAACTATCACACATGCACCTTCTCCAAGCTGTGGTTGTCTTCGTACACCCAGAACAAACACGTCGTTTATTCCCAGTTCCAACTATCATACATGCACCTTCTCCAAGCTGTGGTTGTCTTCGTACAGCCAGAACAAACACGTCGTTTATTCCCAGTTCCAACTATCATACATACACCTTCTCCAAGCTGTGGTTGTCTTCGTACAGCCAGAACAAACACGTCGTTTATTCCCAGTTCCAACTATCA
>NW_013762532.1:0-889 GCF_000517525.1 Limulus polyphemus
ACAAGAAATTAACAAACGAACAGAGACTAACAAATTGGTGTCAGAGAGTGGGACTGAAAAGAAAAAGAAGATGGAAACGAGAAGTGGCAAATCAAACTACAGCTTAGTAGATTTGACGGCAGAAATACAAGAGCAGCAAAAGAAACAAGAAGAACGAGAAAAGAAACAAGAAAAGAGACAACAGCAGTTGCAAAAACCCTGCAACAATGGCAGCTCGAACAACAAAATAAACAAGAAAAGAAACAAGAAGAGAGATATCAGCAGTTGCAAGAAAACCTGCAACAGTGGCAGCTCGAACAACAAAATAAACAGGAAGGGAGGTTACAGCAGTTGTTGGAGGAAAAAGAAAAGAAACAAGAAGAGAGATTACAGCAGTGGCAACTAGAACGAGAAAGGAAAAAAGAAGTACAAATGGAAAACATTAGTAAATTTAAAAGTGAATTAGATACATTAAAGGACGATTTATTGTCTTTTACACAAGGAGGATACATTAACCATCGACATAATTAGCCCCAAACAATGGCAAGCCCCTTCCAAAGCCCGCAGCTAAACTCTAATGCAGACATCTTCAGTCCTGTTAGAAGTCACATCCCAGATATGAATGTCAGTAACAGGAGTGATCCAGTGCGAAGGAAGCCACAGGAATTCGATGGGAAGGCACCATGGGAAGCATATAGAGCACAACTTGAGCTACTGGCAGAGATGAACGGATGGACAGAGGAGCAGAAAACAGTATATCTGACAACGAACTTGAAGGGACAACCACTGGAAATACTTGGAAAGTTATCGGCAGACGACAGGCACAACTATAGAGCTCTGGTAGAGGCTCTGGAACTCAGGTACGGAACCCAAAACCAGTCAGAAGTCTACAGGGCCAGGTTCAGGACGA
>NW_013762533.1:0-1688 GCF_000517525.1 Limulus polyphemus
GCCAAAGGTGTTAGTAGCTGTTGTCTCAAGTACTGTCACAGATTACTAGCTGTTGGCTACAAGTACTGTCACAGATTACTAGCTGTTGGCTACAAGTACTGTCACAGATTACTAGCTGTTGGCAACAAGTACTGTCACAGATTACTATCTGTTGGCTACTAGTACTGTCACAGATTACCAGCTCTTGTCTTCAAGTACTGTCACAGATTACTAGCTCTTGTAGTACTTGAAGACAAGAGCTGGTAATCTGTGACAGTACTTGAAGGTCAAAGGTGTTAGTAGCTAATATCTAGTTTATATTATTTAAGTATAAGACCCCATTTTCATATTGTCTACAGTTAGGATGATTTATAATCGTCTTTGTGAAGAAATGCCTGTCAACAATAGAAACATTTTAAGATATGAAACAGAGCACTTTATGCATTTTTTTTTATTGCTTAACTACGGCTTGTATTCACTATAACCAACAATTTGTTATATCATGAAAGTGGCTTGACAGGAGTAATTCAGTTGTTGTGTGAGAATATCTATCAATACGTATTTATTGCTTTTAAATGCCAAACATTGTTGAGGAATATGGCAAACAATTTAGGGTAAAACAAACAAATAGTTTTGTCAGGTAAGACAGAGACCAAAGTTTGGTGTGAAAAAAAAAACAACAAAATAATTTTATATCTTGTAATATTTCATGTGTTTGGATAAGTTTGCAGATAAGTGTAACTAATCAAGTCGTGGGCCTAGACAATAGGTTGATGTCAGCCACAGATAATCATGGAAGATACATTGTGTGTATTATTTTTGAATAATACTTAATGTTTTCTTAATGTAAAGCTACACAATGGGCTATCTGCATTCTGTCCTCTATAGAAACCTGCGTATTTGCATTGTAAGTCTGTAAACTTACCGCTAGAGGACGGGCTAAATGGCTACGCTTAATCTTACGAACTTCACGTGTCTATTAATACCTGTGTATTAGATATAACTCTGTAGTTTCCAAGGTTTGGTTCAGAAAAAAAAGATATATCATTTGCTTTTAGAACAGAGTAAGATTTTTTTTCGGGTTTTAGTCTGTTCTCAGTTTAAGACCCAGTTAAGTGTAACAAGGGCAATTCAGCAGCTTAAGATTCACTGGTATTATAGGTACCTATAGTTTATATTACTGGTATTATAGGTACCTCTGGTTCACATCATTGGTATTATAGGTACCTATAGTTTATATTACTGGTATTATAGGTACCTATAGTTTATATTACTAGTATTATAGGTACCTATAGTTTATATTACTGGTATTATAGGTACCTATAGTTTACATCGCTGGTATTATAGGTACCTATAGTTTATATTACTGGTATTATAGGTACCTATAGTTTACATCACTGGTATTATAGGTACCTATAGTTTATATTACTGGTATTATAGGTACCTATAGTTTATATTACTGGTATTATAGGTACCTATAGTTTATATTACTGGTATTATAGGTACCTATAGTTTATATTACTGGTATTATAGGTACCTATAGTTCAAATCACTGGTATTATAGGTACCTATAGTTTATAATACTGGTATTATAGGTACCTATAGTTTATATTACTGGTATTATAGGTACCTATAGTTTATAATACTGGTATTATAGGTACCTATAGTTTATATTACTGGTATTGTAGGTACCTATAGTTTATAATACT
>NW_013762534.1:0-2022 GCF_000517525.1 Limulus polyphemus
CAATATATACTAATTTTTAAAGTATCAAACTGAATTTTTGTTCAATAAAAATCTTTCAAATGCTTCTGTAGCTTTTTTTCCCCCAAAACATTGTTTTCAAAATAAGAGTGCGTCTTATATTCCGAAAAATACGGTATTTTGTAAAAGATAAGTTTGAGGGCTTATAACACTAATATTCCGAAGGCGATCCCTGTAGTAGGCATTGCACAGATAGCCAACTGTGTAGCTTTACGCTTAACAACAGAACAAACAGACAATATTTCCATTGATTTTTCTGTATTGTTCCAACTTTCACGTGTTTCCCCGTTGGGTCAATGGTAAGTTTACGGATTTACAAAGATATAACGATTCTCGGCTGCGAACAGAGCACAGATAACCCATTATGTGGCTTGTGGCTTTGCTAAAACAAATAAACAAGAAATGAGCTTTCGTACTTCAAATGCATTTTTCATTAAAGGTATTTTTCTTTTTTAAAACATAATAATCTTCTCCTTCTGACATTCCATCTTCGTAAATATATATTACAGTTCACACATTTTGCACAGTAAAGATTTTATTTTAAACTTCGTGCAGTATTTTTAAACACCATATTGCGTTTATATATTTGTTTTTGAATTTACGCAAAGCTACATGAGGGCTATCTGCGCTAGCCGTCCCTAATTTAGCAGTGTTAGACTAGAGGGAAAGCAGCTAGTCATCACCACCCACCGCCAACTCCTAGGCTACTCTTTTTCCAACGAATAGTGAGATTACTGTCACATTATAATGCCCCCACTGCTGAAAGGGCGAGCATGTTTGGTGTGACGGGGATTCGAATCCGCGACCCACAGATTGCGAGTCGAGCGCCCTAACCACCTAGCAATGCCGGGCCAGGTTGCGTTTGATAAAAAATAAGCAAACAAACACAACCTAACTCATTCTACACATTGTGCAGCAGAAACCTTGACCTCACATAGCCTATACACTGAGTGGTCACAAGTAAATAGACACCTAATTTTTCGTCATTTAACTGATTTATGCTAACTAATATGCTAACAAAATCCGACAATTCGAGAGAACCTTGAGTTCTAGGCATGTTGTAGCACAAGATAATTAGTGTGCGGACCATTTTCATTTATATAGTGCTCTGTGAACAAGGAAGGATAGTTGGTCAAGCAGATGTGGAATAAGTCAGTGGCAAATTTCGCAGAATTTGAGAATCCCGCTTTCGACAGTCAACAGAATCATCGTGCAGTTCAGGAAACACGGCAAGGAAACAACTGAGCCATGTCCGGATCGTCCTGGTCCATCAAAGAGGACAAAAAGGGCTGTCAAGAGGAGCATCGAAATGGATCCCAGATTAACGACTGCAGAAGCGGCCAAAGTTGGTGGGATGAGCCCGAAATCGGTTCAACGAATTCTCCACAGATTGGGGTGTCGTTGCAGAGCAGCTAGACGGAAGCCCTTATTAAGACCTGCCAACATAGTCAGACGAAAGAAGTGGGCAAGTGATATGGTGACCAAGCCTCTGAACTTTTGGAAGACTGTATTGTTCTCAGACGAATCAAGATTCGCTCAATTTTCGGACAGTGGAAGACATGGGTCTGGAGAATGCCTCACCAAGAGTTTTGGCTCAACAGATTGCAGCCAACTGTGAAGCATGGTGGTTTCAGAGTGATGGTTTGGGGAGCTTTTTGGGAGATCGAGCTTAGTGGAGTGCGTTGGCAACATTATTTTTGCGAAATACGTCGAAATGTTGGAGGAAGGACTCTTGTCACTTTATTCCTCGGGTTTCGTGGACAAGAATTCAAAGTTGTTCCAGGAAGATGGAGCACCTTGTCACACTGCTAGAAGCACCCAAAAATGGCATGACATGAACCCCATCGAAAACCTGTGGACCATATTCGACCAGCAAGTCAAGAAACAACCAGAAACCAACTTCGAAGAGCGATCTTCTCCAAGTTTTGAAGCAAGAGTGGGCGAAAATCCCACAAGCTAAAATTGACGAGATGATTTTCACGATGCCCCAGAGGATCAACGAAC
>NW_013762535.1:0-890 GCF_000517525.1 Limulus polyphemus
GACGAGTTTTCAAAGTTGAAGAAATTTGCCTCTGGTATGGCATCAGTGTTTGGAACAACTTATGTCTGTGAGCAAACATTTTCAAAAATGAATTATGTGAAATCAGCACATCGAACGAGGTTGACTGATGAACATTTGAAAGCAATTCTCTTGGCTGGATGCAGCAATTCCAAAGCAAATATTGATGATATCTCAAAAGCTAAACGCCAGTTTCACAAATCTCACTAACCTTTTTTGCTGCTTAGTTTGTGAGATTCGGATATGTGCGCACTGGGTGTGATATAACTATCTTATTGCTAACGTCGCCTTCTTTGATAACTTTTTGGAAAATAAACATGTTTGTTGTCTTTATTTTTTGTGTATTCACTGTATTGTGAAGATAAGAGAGAAGATAAGACGTTCTTATTTTATATTCTAGCTTGTCAATATCGGTAGTTTGAGTTCCTAATTTGTACGAAACTACATATTTTGTATTTTGACTTCACAAACATCTAATTTGAACCAGGGCTGCATTCAACATACCATGTGATACACAAAAATCGATGTTTAGCTGTGTGTTTTTTAATATTTACTTTTAAATTAAGAAATTACCTAACGTATAATACTAAAAGTTGAATTATAATGTAAAATTTGATATCAAACTTATTGACATAGATCCATAAAATAGTATTTCAATAAATTTTTGAATGTAAGTGAACAAACATGATGACTTGGCCTTCGACACGTGACCCGACTCTATAATCGATGGCCTGACTATTTACTAGAAGACTATTTACCCATAGTCACTATACATAAATCTGACATTTTCTGTTAAATAAGAAATGTTAGATTTAAACAAGCTACACAGGATCTCAAGTGGTTTGGTTGATGGGAAGACATCTCAAGCAAAA
>NW_013762536.1:0-887 GCF_000517525.1 Limulus polyphemus
CTTTTAAAATTTCGTACATGGAGGATATGAGGCAAAATTTTTAGGTTTTATATATACATTTGAATAACTTATATCAATACCATAGAATTCAACTATAATTTATCAAGCTTAGTAACCAAGATGTATTTTAGTCTAAAAAAATATGAAATTTTGAGCAGACTAAAGACACACTCTACCTCCTTGAAATCTCGGTTCAAAAGAAAGAAATGGAGTCCTAAGAACTTAAAATGGCTGAGAAAGCCACTAGGGGGATATTCTGAGCTTCAGATTGGTTATTCATGTCATATATAGAAGTAGGTGTATCTAAGTGAGCGTTTCCAAAAATGGAAAGAGGTGGGTGGGGTGCCACTGTGTTTGATTTATTACATGTGCAAAATCTTAGGAAAAAGAAAAGATAATACTTTCTTATTTTATATTCTAGCTTGTCAATATCGGTAATTTGAGTTTCTAATTCATACAAAACTATATACTTAGTATTTTGACATCACAAACATTTAATTTTAACCAGTTCTGCATTCAACATACCACGTGACACACAAACATTGATGTTTATATGTGTTTACTTTAAATTAAGAAATTGAGTAATGTATAGCACTACAATTTGAATTATAATCTACAGTGTGATACCAAACTTATTGACATAAATTCATGAAGTAGTAGTTCAATAAAATTTTGAGTGTGAGTTAACGAACAAGATGACATGGCTTTTCATCCGTGATCCATCTCAAAAGGGTTAATATAGTCCAGTTTGTGTTGAAAAAAGTTAAGTACCGTATTTTTCGGTGTATAAGATGCACTTTTTTACCCCAAAATTTGATGTCAAGATCTGCTTGCGTCCTATACACCAAAGATGTGATTAATATATATGTATTTATATGATATACACA
>NW_013762537.1:0-889 GCF_000517525.1 Limulus polyphemus
TTCATTGTATTTCCAAATACTACATTCTATATTCAATCCTTTAGTGTTTTTTTTTCCAAGAAGAATGGTGTATAATAGTATTTCAACCATACTATGTTCGCCATAGCCATAGCCGACGACGCGTTTCGCTCATTACCAAAGCTCATCAAGCCGGCTGTGATCCAACAAACATAGTAGTGGTCGGAACGCTATTTCTATGAACCGTTTGTTAGAATAATTCTGGCTATATAGATTTTATCTTGGTAGTGGTGTTTGCAATTTTCAACCTGAACGGCACCCAAATACCCAAATCAGAGACCCCTTGGATTTAGCTACTATTCAGAGTTACGGTACCCTGTCAGCATCACACCCCGCCACAAAGGCTTTATCCAGCTTTAGAAATAATAATTGGGTTGACTGTTACTCTTATTACGAACCTACATTGAAAGTATGAAGCGTATATACAATGTATCATGGCGCGAACCGTGAACCCTTTGGCCCGTAGCTTGATACACTAACTACAAGGCCACGCCCGGCTTAACATTTTGTTTACCACCGTTCAAAATTTGTACCTGTATTGTTCAATAGCATATAAGCAGTTTATCATGAAACGTAGTACACGAAATGTAGTACACGAAACGTAGTACACGAAATGTAGTACACGAAATGTGGTACACGAAACGTAGTACCCGAAACGTAGTACACGAAATGTAGTACACGAAACGTAGTACATGAAACGTGGTACACGAAATGTAGTACACGAAACGTGGTACACGAAACGTAGTACACGAAATGTGGTACACGAAATGTAGTACACGAAACGTGGTACACGAAACGTAGTACACGAAACGTAGTACACGAAATGTAGTACACGAAACGTGGTACACGAAACGTAGTACACGAAATGTAG
>NW_013762538.1:0-889 GCF_000517525.1 Limulus polyphemus
GGGACTTTCATGATGGGTTGGTGAGTGTCCCTCAACACCAACCACTACTGGTCTCCTTGAGGCTGACTTGTTGGTAATATTCTTCTTACACTGGCTCCTCATATGTCCTTGCTTTCCACAGTTCCAACAACCTTTCTGGATAGCACCCTTTCCTGCTGTGGCATCTCCCCTGTGTTGAAGTTGCCAGCATTGAGCTCTCTTGTGCCCAGGTTTGTTACAGTGCCAGCAAAGTCCCTCAAACCTCTCTGAAAGTTGACTTTTTCTGGCCTTGAATTCTGATGACTGTACCAACCTTAGTATCTCTGTGCTGGACTTAACGTAAGATTCGAATTCAAGAGCTCTGGCCATTGCATCCTGCATAGTAGAGGGGTGTGCTTGGTTCACTTGCATCTTTAGTTGTGGACTGTCCAAGGCGTCTACAAACTGATTTCTCAGCAACAACTTGAGGAGATCGGGTGGTGAAGTTGGGTAGGCCTTGTGTGCCATACTTTCCATGTCCTGTGCCAGCTCTTGCAAGCTCTCCCCTTTAGCATGGACTCTCGTCCTAAACCTAGCCATGTAGACTTCTGACTGGTTTTGGGTTCCGTACCTGAGTTCAAGAGCCGCTACCAGTGCTCTATAGTTGTGCCTGTCGTCTGCTGACAACTGTCCAAGTATTTCCAGTGGTTGTCCCTTCAAGCTCGTTGCCAGATATACTGCTTTCTGCTCCTCTGTCCATCCATTCGTCTCTGCCAGTAGCTCAAATTGTGCTCTATATGCTTCCCACGGTGCCTTCCCATCAAATTCCTGTGGCTTCCTACACACTGGATCACCCCTATTGCTGACATTCATATCTGGGATGTGACTTCTAACAGGACTGAAGATGTCTGCATTAGGGTTTAGCTGGGGG
>NW_013762539.1:0-883 GCF_000517525.1 Limulus polyphemus
GAAGACAACTTCTCATGTCATAAGATAACCTTTTATTATCGTGTAATTACATAACTTCCGTCCAGGCGACGGGTACTCAAACTAGTGTTTATATAATGTTTTTATGGCACAAGACTAACGATACCGCTTCTTATTAAGTTAAATAACTCCGTGTACAAGTCCACGGAAAGAATAAAAACCAAAACAGAAAATGTACAGACTTCAGTTTTCTCTCTAATATCGTTAATCGCCAAACTGTCTTACATGTAGTCGTGACGTTATCAATTTAAAGAAGATTAAGCATGAGCTAGATTTGTTTTATTTTTCACTTAATAACTTTTTCAAATAAAATAATTTGCCGTTTGCAAATTTATAATAAGCAGACGTTATTGTACATTTTTTCGTGTTTCGAATAACAAAAATAACTATGTAACTGCTATTGAAAATATCATTTTGGATGTTATTTTTCACTTGAACACCTTGGTTTCAGCTCCGCAGATGTTCTTCGCCGCCAGAGGGACAGCGAAATGGTCGCACAGGAAATGTCAAGACTGCAATTGGTTAAAAAAGACCATCAACGTCAGCAAGAAGAGGAAAAACGTCGTGTTCGTAAATTTTATGCCTTATTGTTTACAAAACTCATCCTAAACTTTGAAATCTTATTATATTTAAAAATGGAAACTAAGGAAAGAATTCTAAGACTTATTTATCTTAAAATCTTCTAAATGCGTCAATTTAAACCAGAGTTAGTGAGTGGATACAGTGTCAAAAATAACAGGTTAAAAAATGGATGATAATTGTCTACAGAATCCTGATAATAAATGGTATTCCATCAACCTTTAATATATACTAAATGCATCAATTTAAACCAGAGTTAGTGAGTGGATACAGTGTCAAAAATAAC
>NW_013762540.1:0-885 GCF_000517525.1 Limulus polyphemus
AGTAACTACCCATCTATAATAAAAGACCTACCAGCCACTATCCATATATAATGAAAGACCTACCAGCCACTATCCATATATAATGATAGTCCTACCAGCCACGTTCCATCTATCTTAAAAGACCTACCAGCCACAATCCATCTGTAATAATAGACCTACCAGCCACAATCCATCTGTAATAATAGACCTACCAGCCTCTCTCTATCTATAGTAAAAGACCTACCAGCCACTATACATCTGTAATGAAAGACATACCAGCCACAATCCGTTTATAATAAAAGATCTACCAGCCACTATCCATCTATAATAAATAACCTACCAGCTATAATCCATCTGTAATAAAAGACCTACTAGCCACAATCCATCTGTAATAAAAGACCTACCAGCCACAATCAACCTCTATTAAAAGACCTGCCAGCTACTATCCATCTATAATAAAAGACCAGCCAGTCACTATTCATCTGTAATAAAAGACCTACCAGCCACAATCCATCTGTAATAAAAGACCTACCAGCCACTATCCTTCTGTAATAAAAGACCTACCAGCCACAATCCAACTGTAATAAAAGACCTACCAGCCACTCTCTATCTATAGTAAAAGACCTATCAGCCACTATCCATTAATAATAAAACACCTACCAGCCACAATCCATCTGTAATAAAAGACCTATTAGTAACTATCCATATATCATTAAAAACCTACGAATAACTATCCGTTTATTATTAAAGACATACCAGTCACTATCCATCTATAATAAAAGACCTACCAGCCACTATCCATATATAATAAAAGATCCTGCCAGTCACTATCCATCTATAATAAAAGACCCTACCAGTCATTATACATCTGTAATAAAAGACCTACCAGCCACAATCCATCTGCAT
>NW_013762541.1:0-890 GCF_000517525.1 Limulus polyphemus
CTTAAACGAAGAGAACATTTGATCTAATTGACGAAAGAGTTGAAAAATACTCAAAGATAGAAGAGGTACTGTGTGAAGATAAGGAAGCTGCTTTTCACAGAAGGAAATTGGTGTATTCTTGAGCTGATGGTTGGGATGGACCTAATAACAACAAGTCCTCCTTTTCATAATAGACCCATAGATCTTGAGTAAAAGCTCAGTGTGAAGAAGGTCAATGAAACTGTTGAGACGAGACAGATCTATAACCAAATGTCACTCCTTGGAATAATATCCTGGAGAAATATGATTGGCAAGTTATAATGCGTCCTAGAGAAGAAAATTCTGAACAATCTCATAGACATGCTGGCTACAAATGGAATTCTGAGGATAAAGGAAGTAGAGAAAATGAAAGTAAAGGTCTAGGGTTGAATATTTGGAGGGATATACATTCTGACAAACACCCAAAGCACCTTGGGATCCGAGGTGAAAGTGTACCAAAAGTGCACACCCAGTCAGCATGCTCCCACGTTACCTGAACTCACAGAATAGTTACCTGCACTTTTGGCAGCAAGAATAATGTTTTAACATCACTAAAATTAACTCCAGAGAACTGACAACATTAGAAGGTTACATAAGTTGGACACAAGTAAGCACCCTTTAGCTAACAACGCATCCTAATCCAGAATTGCAAATGATAGAGGAAGGTGTAATGAAACTAAGAGTCCACATACACATTAAACCCATCGAGACAACAGCAGACAATATGTAATTAAAGGCTTGAATACGTTGATGAAATGGGCTGACAACCCCAGCACAGGAAATCCCTACATGCTACTGAATTAAAGCTGCCAACGTAGTCTTAATTTTCTGATACTGGTAGAAATATCTACAGCAGTAAGTAACATTGGTTT
>NW_013762542.1:0-890 GCF_000517525.1 Limulus polyphemus
TTTGAAGCAAAAAAACATGTCGATGTCCTCTTTAACTCCTTCCACAATTGCATACGTTTTCCCATTAAGATGGTGTTGCAGCGAACGAAAAAGATGATAAGCTGATGGTGCCATATCTGGAAAATATGGTGGGTGGGGGAGAATTTCCCAACCAAACTCCATAATCTTGTGTTGCGTCAAACGTGACACATGTGGACATACATTGTTGTGGAGAAGAAGAACACCTTTCCGATTGACGAGTGAAGAGCATTTCTGATGAAGGGCTTGATTTAAACGTTCCAGTTGCTGACTATGGATCTCTGCATTGACAGTTCGCTATGGATTAAGGAGTTCGAAATGAATTACTCCTTTGATGTTCCACCAAATGCAAAGAATCACTTTCTACGGATGGAGTCCAGGTTTTGGGGTCGGAAGTGGTTTTTCTCTAGGACTGGGCCATTGTTTTTGGCGTTTAATATTCGCATAGAGAATCCATTTTTCATCACCGGTGACAATTTTATCCAAAAATGGTTCACGCGCATTACGCGCCAGAAGAGACGAAACAACGTTCACACGTTAGAAACGATGATCATCAGAGAGTTCGTGAGGCACCCAAACACCTTCTTTAAGAAATTTTCCCATGTTCATTAGATGTTTACGTATTGTTTCATGAGATACGTGCAATTTCAGGGCCATTTCAACAAGCGTCTTCAGAGCATCAATATCAATTCCAACATGTCAGCCCCTGCCATCACAGTTTTTAAGATTAAAGTCACCTGAACGAAAATTGCTGAACCATCGTTGACACTTACGAACGTTCAAAACATTTCCATAAACTTCTTTGATATTCTTTGTGGCTACAGATGCGTTGTTTCACTTTTTGTATTCAAACAGCATTATATGCCGAATGT
>NW_013762543.1:0-3543 GCF_000517525.1 Limulus polyphemus
ATAAATTAGATGATAGTTGTCCATATGAGGGTCATTATGTGTTTTGAACATAATTTAGGTGATAGTTGTGTCCATATGAGGGTCATTATGTGTTTTAAACATAATTTAAAGGATAGTTGTCCATATCAGGGTCATTATGTGTGTTAAACATAATATAGGTGATAGTTGTCCATATGAGGGTCATTATGTGTTGTAAACATAATCTAGGTGATAATTGTTGATAGTTGTCCATATGAGGGTCATTATGTGTTGTAAACATAATCTAAATGATAATTATTCATATCAGGGTCATTATGTGTTTTGAACATAATTTAGGTGATAATTATCCATATCAGGCTTACTGTGTGTTTGAAACATAATTTAGGTGAATAATTGTGTCCATATGAGAGTCATTATGTGTTTTAGACATAGTCTATGTGATAGTTGTGTCAATATCAGTTTTATTGTGTGTTAGGAACATAATTTCGGTGATAATTATCCATATCAGGCTTACTGTGTGTTGGAAACATAATTTAGGTAATAATTGTGTCCATATGAGAGTCATTATGTGTTTTAAACATAGTCTAGATGATAGTTGTGTCTAAATTAGGGTCATTATGTGTTTTAAACATAATTAAGGTGATAGTTGTTCATATGTGTTTTAAACATAATCTAGGTGTTAGTTGTGTTCATATCAGAGTCGTTATGTGTTTGGAAAATAATCTAGATGATAGTTGTCCATATGAGGGTCATTATGTGTTTTAAACATAATTTAGGTGATAGTTGTGTCCATATGAAGGTCATTGTGTGTTTTAAATATAATTTAAATAATAGTTGTCCATATCAGGGTCATTATGTGTTTTAAACATAATCTAGGTGATAGTTGTCCATATGAAGGTCATTTTGTGTTTTAAACATGATTTATGTGATAGTTGTGTCGATATGAGGGTCATTATGTGTTTTAAACATAATCTAGGTGATAATTGTTCATATCAGGGTTATTATGTGTTTTAAACGTAATGTTGGTGATAGTTGTGTCCATATGAAGGTCATTATGTGTCTGAAACATAATCTAGGTGATAGTTGTCCTTATGAAGGTTATTATGTGTTTTCAAAATAATCTAGGTGATAATTATCCATATCAGGCTTACTGTGTGTTCGAAACATAATTTAGGTGATAGTTGTATCCATATCAGGTCATTATGTGTTTTAAACATAATTTAGGTGATAATTATCCATATCAGGCTTACTGTGTGTTTGAAACATAATTAGGTGATAATTGTGTCCATATGAGAGTCATTATGTGTTTTAAACATAGTGTAGGTAATAGTTGTGTCCATATCAGGCTTATTGTGCGTTATTAACATAATTTCGGTGATAATTATCCATATCAGGCTTATTGTGTGTTGGAAAAATAATTTAGGTGATAATTGTGTCCATATGAGAGTCATTATGTGTTTTAAACATAATTTAGGTGATAATTGTGTCCATATGAGAGTCATTATGTGTTTTAAACATAATTAAGGTGATAGTTGTTCATATGTGTTTTAAACATAATCTAGGTGTTAGTTGTGTTCATATCAGGGTCGTTATTAGTTTTGAAAATAATCTAGATGATAGATGTCCATATGAGGGTCATTATGTGTTTTAAGCATAATCTAGGTGATAGTTGGGTCCACATCAGGGTCATTATGTGTTTTAAACATAATTTAGGTGATAGTAGTGTCCATATGAGGGTCATTATGTGTGTTAAACATAATATAGGTGGTAGTTGTCCATATGAGGGTCATTATGTGTTTTAAACGTAATTTAGGTGATAGTTGTTCATATGAGGGTCATTATGTCTTTCAAACATAATCTAGGTGATAGTTGTCCATATCAGGGTTATTATGTGTTTTAAACGTAATGTTACCCTCATATGGACACAACTATCACCAATTATGTGTTTTAAACATAATCTAGGTGATAGCTGTGTCCATATCAGTTTAAAACACATAATGACCATAATCTAGGTGATAATTGTTCATATGAGGGTTATTATGTGTTTTAAACATAATGTGGGTTATAGTTGTGTCCATATGAGGGTCATAATGTGTCTGAAACATAATCTAGGTGATAGTTGTCCATATGAGGGTCATTATGTGTTTTAAATATAATTTAGGTGATAGTTGTCCATATGAGGGTCATTATGTGTTTTGAACATAATCTAGGTGATAGTTATTCATATCAGGGTCACCTAAATTACGTTTAAAACACACAATGACCCTGATATGGACAACTATCACCTATATTATGTTTAAAACACATAATGACCCTCATATGGACAACTATCACCTATATTATGTTTAACACACATAATGACCCTGATATGAACAACTATTACCTATAAAACACATAATGACCCTCATATGGACAACTACCACCTATATTATGTTTAACACACATAATGACCCTCATATGGACACTACTATCACCTAAATTATGTTTAAAACACATAATGACCCTGATGTGGACCCAACTATCACCTAGATTATGCTTAAAACACATAATGATAGTTGTCCATATGAAGGTCATTATGTGTGTTAAACATAATTTAGGTGATAGTAGTGTCCATATGAGGGTCATTATGTGTGTTAAACATAATATAGGTGGTAGTTGTCCATATGAGGGTCATTATGTGTTTTATAGGTAATAGTTGTTCATATCAGGGTCAATATGTGTTTTAAACGTAATTTAGGTGATAGTTGTCCATATGAGGGTCATTATGTGTGTTAAACATAATATAGGTGGTAGTTGTCCATATGAGGGTCATTATGTGTTTTAAACATAATTTAGGCGATAGTTGTTCATATGAGGGTCATTATGTCTTTTAAACGTAATCTAGGTGATAGTTGTCCATATGAGGGTTATTATGTGTTTTCAAAATAATCTAGGTGATAATTATCCATATCAGGCTTACTGTGTGTTCGAAACATAATTTAGGTCATAATTGTATCCATATCAGGGACATTATGTGTTTTAAACATAATTTAGGTGATAATTATCCATATCAGGCTTACTGTGTGTTTGAAACATAATTTAGGTGATAATTGTGTCCATATGAGAGTCATTATGTGTTTTAAACATAGTCTAGGTAATAGTTGTGTCCATATCAGGCTTATTGTGTGTTATGAACATAATTTCAGTGATAATTATCCATATCAGGCTTACTGTGTGTTGGAAACATAATTTAGGTGATAACTGTGTCCATATGAGGGTCATTATGTGTTTTAAACATAGTCTAGATGATAGTTGTGTCTATATTAGGGTCATTATGTGTTTTAAACATAATTAAGGTGATAGTTGTTCATATGTGTTTTAAACATAATCTAGGTGTTAGTTGTGTCCATATGAGGGTCATTATGTGTCTTAAACATGATTTAGGTGATAGTTATTCATGTCAGGGTAATTATGTGTCTTAAACATAATCTAGGTGATAGTTGTCCATATGAGGGTCATTATGTGTTGTAAACATAATCTAGGTGATAATTGTGTCCATATGAGGGTCATTATGTGTTTTAAACA
>NW_013762544.1:0-1571 GCF_000517525.1 Limulus polyphemus
AAAACAAGTGAATACACGAGGTCTTTATGACCATATGATGTAAGGTACAATGACATGATATTGTAATCATAACTGTATTTTATGTAAAAAGTGAATACACGGGGTTTTTATGACCTTATTATGTATCGTACAATAACATGCTGTTGTAATTAGAACAGTATTTTATGTAACAAGTGAATACACGGGGTCTTTATGACATTATGATGGAATGTACTATGACATGCTGTTGTAATTATAACTGTATTTCATATAACAAGTGAATACACGGGGTCTATATGACCTTATGATGTAGTGTACAATGACATGCTGTTGTAATTATAACTGAATTTTATATAACAAGTTAGTACACGGGGTCTTTATGACCTTATGATGTATTGTACGATGACGTGCTTTTGTAGTTATAACTGTATTTTATATAACAAGTGAATACACGGGGTCTTTATGACCTTATGATGTAGTGTACAATGACATGCTGTTGTAATTATAACTGAATTTTATATAACAAGTTAATACACGGGGTCATTATGACCATATGATGTATTGTACAATGACGTGCTGTTGTAATTATAACTGTATTTTATATAACAAGTGAATACACGGGGTCTTTATGACCTTATGATGTATCTTACAATGACATGCTATTGTAATTATAACTGTATTTTATATAACAAGTGAATACATGAGGTTTTTATGACCATGTGATGTAGTGTACTATGATATGCTTTTGTAATTATAACTGTATTTTATATAACAAGTGAATACACGGGGTCTTTATGACCTTATGATGTATTGTACTATGACATGGTGTTGTAATTATAACTGTATTAAGTATAACAAGTGAATAAACGGGGTCTTTATGACCTTATGATGTATTGTAAAATGACATGCTATAAGGTCATAAAGACCCCGTGTATTCACTTGATTTATAAAATACAGTTATAATTACAACAGCATGTCATAGTACAATACATCCTTTAGGTCATAAAGACCCCGTGTATTCACTCGTTATACAAAATACAGTTATAATTACAACAGCATGTCATAGTACAATACATCATAAAGTCATAAAAACACCGTGTATTCACTTGTTATATAAAATACAGTTATAACTACAACAGCATGTCTTAGTAAAATACATCATAAGGTCATAAAGACCCCGTGTATTCACTTGTGTTATAAAATACATTTATAATTACAACAGCATGTCATAGTACATTACATCATAAGTTCATAAAGACCCCATGTATTCACTTGTCATATAAAATACTGTTCTAAATACAACCATGTATTGTAATATGACATGCTCTTGTAATTATAACTTAATTTTATATAACAAGTGAATACAAGGGGTTCTTTATGACCATATGATGTATTGTACAATGACGTGCTATTTTAATTATCACTGTATTTTATATAACAAGTGAATGCACGTGGTATTTATGACCTTATGATGTGTTATGCAATGACATCTGTTGTAATTATAACTGTATTTTATATAACAAGTGAATACACGGGATCTTCATGTCTTTATGATGTATTGTACAATGACATGCTGTTGTAATTATAACTTT
>NW_013762545.1:0-907 GCF_000517525.1 Limulus polyphemus
CAAGTTTATGTGTTTTAATAAAATTGGCTTTCAAAACAGAGAGATGAAAGGTCGACCGATCATTTGCAATAATTTCAAACATGCTATCCGTGTGGTTGTCAGCACAAGTCGGGTTCACTAGTAAATGCTGGCCAATAACTAATTCACATTTTGATGGTAGAACTTTTGTTTTACAGGAGCAACATGGTAAATTATTTTCTTTCACACTCTTAGTTTTTATGGATGTGGGTACATGTTGTTTAATTCTCTCCTGCAATCTTTGTGAAGTGCGACCTACGTACCGACATTCGCAGTGGCACGAAAATTCATAAATAACCATACTTTTCTGTGTGGTAGGTATCGCATCTTTGTGTGTTGCAGGCAACAACTTACATGTGGAATAAGTACAGTAGGGGTTCACTGCAGGAAAACATTTAGTAATGGCCGTTTTCACTTGTTTTTCAAATTTTGTTGAAATGTTACCAATCCATGGTAGTTTTAGGTAAACAGGGCACTTGTTGGGACCAAATTTTGGATCAGCTGAAAAGCTCGCAATTTTTCCTTGAAGTAATTTGATTGATGATATTCACTGTACAGGTCACTGATCAGGCCACATTTGGAATATTGTGATCAGTCTTGGGTTTCTTACCTTAGGAAAGACATTGAATTGTTGGAAAGGGTTACTAGAATGGTGCCTGGGATTGAGGGGTTGTCATATGACGAGAGGCTGAAATCTCTCAAATTGTTTTCTTTTGAAAAAAGAAGAATTAGGGGGAATCTGATTCAGGTGTTGAAGACTGTAAAGGGAATTGATAGGCCTTTGGAATGGGTTCCCTTCAGATGTTGTAGAGGCAATAAATTTAAGTGAGTTTAAGAAAAAGCTTGATAAGTATATGAATGAAAAGGATTGGTTTAAAATTTTATTATT
>NW_013762546.1:0-888 GCF_000517525.1 Limulus polyphemus
CATTTTATTTATAGAAACATTAATCCTGATGTTTATAATGAATTTTCCTTTGCTAGTAGAAAGTTCTAGCAATGGAGATATCCATAAACTACATCTAAACTATACAATTAGTTTCATAAGTAGTCAAAAAAGGACTTCATGGAAACAACTACAAATACCCAACATCTGCAACCGTAGAAGAACGAACAGAACTATTTACAGATATTAAACAGACAATATCTAAAGTTGAAATACATCGAAAGCTACAGCGAGAGGCTTACAACCGTTAGTATCTTTCGGACATAATTAAATGCAGTTAATTTACTAATGCTGTTATTAAGAACATCTTAATTATCTAATGTATTAAACTGACTTATTCTAAAATTTATTCCGAAAACAATGGACTGTCTAAACTTATTTATGTTACTCCATTTTTTTATATTAAAAAAAAAATCTGTTTAATGGTAGAACAATTTTACTTGTCTAAATTGAAGAAAAGATAATTATTTCTATACCAGAAAATGCTCATCGTTCTATATCGTTGTAGAAAAAAGTGGCGTCAGAAGGCTTGAAGAGTGCCCCCCCCCCCAGCTCCAATGAAATGAAATTCTTTTGACGTGTCCACCTCTCATCCTTCGACTTAACGAGTTATTTGTGTCATCTGCCCAATCTAGATGGTCTTCAAACTCAAGTACTCACTGTATGGTGAACCAGAGCAGGAAATTAAAAATCAATCTTTAGACTTAAGAACATAAACAGTTTGTCCTAGTATCTGTACTTAACTGTGAGGGATTCATGATGTCAGTATAACGACGGCCTTAAAATAAGGATACGAAAATTGGGAATTTATAAGCAGTGATTTAATATTATCACATTCTTTGTCTGAAGCGGAAGGAGTGTGAGATAGCA
>NW_013762547.1:0-1165 GCF_000517525.1 Limulus polyphemus
ACGGATTGCAGTGGTAAAGCCAACTTTTGGCGGGTCAGCCATATTATTGCCGCGGGTCATAGGTTGCCGAACACTGGATTAGAGTATACTAAACTTTATATAGGCTCACTAACGTGACGTTTAGGCGGTTCGTTTAACTATTATACATGATGTACGATCTTTGTGTGTGTGTGTGTGGTTGGGGGGGGGGAGAGTTAATGAAATTGTTCCAAAACGCGACATTAACTTCTTGACGACCTATTACTATATGCTGAAAGTCACGTTAACACTATAACACGAAGCCCCAAAATAACTTTCAGCATTTACAGCCTATTAAGTTTGGCAAATACTGTAATATTGAAACAAAATACGTTCTTTTTTTGTAATGAAACATAACATGAATAGCTTAACAGTATGGACAATAATGAAATTATCATACTTATATTATTGTAAATGAAAATTTGGGTATATTTCTCAACAAATATTTGTTATCAAACAAAATGATCTTATATATATTATAGAATTATTTTCATGCTATCAATTATTATAATATTCTTAATGTGTATCACAACAGATGATTCGCTTAACTATCGGATTCACCATTCTCAACAGAAGAACAGGACAATGATGAGCCCCACAGTGGCTCAGCAGCAGGTCTGAAGATTTCTGATGCTAAAACTGGAGTTGGATAACCGTGGTGTGCAAAGCACAGATATCCCATTGTAGAGCTTTGTGCTTAATAACAAACAAACAAAGATTCAGACCAAGATTAAAATATAAAAAGGTTTCTACAGAATATGTTGGTGATGGTTTAAAACTTTTATCGACTGTAACTTAAAACCCTTTCTCCACGGCTACTATTTACTGCGCATGACACAAGGTTTTAGTGTCTTACATTCAAAATTTTATTAAACTACTTTTTGTTTATGTTATACTATTCTAATTGGAAGAACTTAAAACTTGTATACTATTAAAATATGGATTATTAGCTAAGATTTTATGAAATTCTAAAAGGAAATATATAAAAAAATCCTGAATTTCCACTAGTGTAACACACATGACAAATTTTGTCTTAGCATGTCATCATCCCTATTATATCCATCACCCCTTGAAAATGTAAAAAATTAAATGTAAAATGCTCTCTATAAAATCATTATTGCTCAAACAGACCATAATTTTTATAGAC
>NW_013762548.1:0-1354 GCF_000517525.1 Limulus polyphemus
TACGGTGTGGAAAATGTATTAATGTAATTCTCCTGTAAAATAATGCGATAGCACATAAACAACTGTATTTACCGCTGCTACAACTATAGATTACTCGAGCAAAATATCGTGTATTTTTGTATTGAAAGTTATAAGATGAACTAATAGGATAAGAAAAAGCAGCATTAAATTATTTGCTTATGATCGGAAATGATGTTCTGTATGTACACTTTTCCATAACTTCAAACGGTGATAATGGATACAATCTACAAAATCTAAACATTTTGGCATAACAAGGAAAGCGTGTTTTATTACCTATCATTCACGTGTTGAACATAACATCAATGTAATCTAACCTTGTATTTATAGCAGCATCTTATCAATTACTGAAGAGGCCTGAAAATCTCATGTTTATCAATAATTCAAAACAATAAATACATATATTTGATTTTAATTTATAAATCTATTTTTTGCTTTAGTAATGAACTCTTACAAAACAATCTAATTTCCGGTTTTAAAACACTAATATTTTTTTATTATAACGTTCTACAGATGACTAATATCGATTGAGTCAAACATTTTATTGGAAGCATTAGGAATTCACCTTTACATGCTACATCATTATTAATATAAATACAATATATTACACAAGAAACCTTAATTTATGCTTAAAAATTCGTTGGTTGTGTTTATTCTTTTTGAATAAAAAACCTTAAAGTTATATATATATACATATACCCAAATATAACTCAATATTTATATGAAATTTAAAATCTAAGGTAAAATCTAAGCGTCTGGTAAAAGAATTATCACATTCTTTTACGACTTGAAATGTAATTAAAGGAACGGGACAAAAGCAGTAGCCTCATTTATTTTGGAGATAAATAAAATTATGGTATATACTTCAGAATGTTGGAATATTGTGTCGTATCTGGTGGACTAGGACCTCTACAATGATAGTTATTCACCCCGCATCTAATATCCATTTCCAAGACTTGAACGTGGAATTAGAATTTTTGTTTGTTTTTAATTAAGCACAAAGCTACACAATGGGCTATCTGTGCTCTGCCCACCACACGTATGGAAACCCGGTTTCTAGCATCGAAAGTCCGCAGATATACTGCCGTGCCACTGGGAGGCAATTAGAAATTTATAGTGACCAAACAGCTATTATTGTTGTGCATACAGGACAGACAAATAAAGCAAAGGTGCAATATAGGAAGTGGTAACAGTCGGTAAATTTAATAAAAGACAGACAAATAAAGCAAAGGTGCAATATAAGAAGTGGTAACAGTTGGTAAAGTTAATAAAAGACAGACAAATAAAGCAAAGGTGCAATATAGGAAGTGGTAACAGTTGGTAAATTTAATAAAAG
>NW_013762549.1:0-1674 GCF_000517525.1 Limulus polyphemus
GTATGCGTATATGTGTGTATATGTGTATAATTAAATATGTCTTCTGTTATCGGTTTCATTTTCTCCAATTTCACACAATTTGGCAATTATAACAAGTAAGATAGTTGTAGAGTAAAATTTTTAAGTTTGAAATCTCTACATGTCTTTTTAGAACATTCTCTTCATCTTCAAGAGACAATAAAGACAAGATAATATCTAGAAATTTACTTCCGTGGCACTAGGATTTAAATCTGTTTCAGGTCTGTGCTGACCAGAAGGATCGAACGCAGATTTGTAGCTTACTGTTAAGCCATCAGGGGTCCTTGTTTTTTTTTTAGATAAACGAATAATACTAATCAAAATATTTAACGATGAAAAAGACGTTACAATTTTACTGTTACCTGTATATAGTATGTGTGATGAAAATCTTATGTTTTTGATTAGCAAGATAATTTTTACAAACACAAGCATAAAAACAAAAATGAGTACACTTAGCTTTTAAAGTATAAACTGCAACAAAATAGAAATTTCTATTGCTTTTGTCATTCAACTTTCAATATCCCCTACTTTCGGACATTCTTCTTTCTGTTACTGTGTAAACTTAACAAAAGTTTTTGCGAAATCTTTTACATATATTTTTCTTTTTTTTTTTGCAAAAGACTTAACAGTGAAATTTCGGTTTTAAGCAAACAAACAAAAATCGAATTCAACGAGCAAAACTCCAGTATTTTGAAGTTTAATTTTGTCGAACCTAAACCACTTTAATGATATTCTATTTAATCGAACTGAAACCAAATAGATTTATTTAGTGCCAAATTGAACCTTCGGTCATCTCGAGGTTCGGTGCATCAATGACTTATTTTCTATCTTGAGTCAAGACAATAAATGAGGTTACACTCCCAATGTTCTCCTGTCTGTCAGCGGTAAGTTAACGGATTTACTTTGTTAAAATCCAGGGATTGATTCGCACGGTGGTCAGAGTGCAGCATAGTACATTGTCTAGCTTTGCGTTAGAATTAAGTGCTAGAACTTAGGCTGCTTTTCAAGGATGGTTCCAAAGCATATATATCACTTGGAGTGATTTATTTTGTTATATTTTGTATATATATATAGTGTTGAGGGGAGAAAGGTTCATAATTAATTTAATTACTTCCTGACTATTACAGGTTTTACAGATACTGTCAAACACTTCTTTGATTTGAATCGAATACAGATCCAACATTAATATAACATGAGCCACCCTCCAGATAAACAGTCACAGAAAAAATGCCATCTCTACTATCTAGTTGGAATTGTTTTCAAAGGATTGATATTAGCTATCCTTACATTTACTTCCTTTTTTGAATTTTATTCTTTATTTGTTTAATTGTGAACCGAGTGAAATATCTAACTGTTGTGGTATTACTGTCACATAGAAAACACCATAAGCCAGATCCAGGAGTTTCAATGAAATACAACAAAAATGATTTTCGAAATCAATTTGTTATTCAAACTCGTTTTATTCAAACATAAGAATCTGAATCAAAACTCTTCGATAATTCTTGCCTGTGCTATTATGAAGAGATGATGCCATATAGCAATAGGTATAAATATTCAATCAATTTATCCTATTTTTGTCTGTTAATATTCTACTACACTGTGTGCCTGTGCTATTATGTAGGGATGATGCAAGTGCCATCCCTACTATCTTGTTTG
>NW_013762550.1:0-888 GCF_000517525.1 Limulus polyphemus
CACAACTATAGAGACACTAGTAACAGCTACTAGAACTCAGGAACGAACCAAATCAGTCAAAAGTCTACAGGGCTAGATTTAGGACGAGAGTCCATGTTAAAGGGGAGAGCCTGCAGAAGCTGGCACAGGATTTGGAAAGCATAGCACACAAGGCCTACCCAACTGCACCACCCGATCTCCTCAAGTTGTTGCTGAGGGATCAGTTCGTAGATGCCTTGGACAGTCCACAACTTAAGATACAAGTGAAGCAAGCACACCCCTCTACCATGTAGAATGCAATGGCCAGAGCTCTCGAATTTGAATCCTACATTAAGTCCAGCACAGAGGTACCAAGGTTGGTACAGTTATCTGGATTCAAGGCCAGAAAAGGTCAGCTTTCAGAGAGGTTTGAGGGACTTTGCTGGCACTGTAACAAACCTGGGCACAGAGAACCCAATGCTGGAAACTTCTACACAGGGGAACTGCCACAGCAGGAAAGGCTGGTATCCAGAAAGGTTGTTGGAACTGTGGAAAGCACGCACATTTGAGGAGCCAGTGTAGGAAGAATATTACCAACAAGTCGGCGTCAAGGAGACCAGTAGTGGTTGGTGTTGAGCGACGCCCACCAACGCCCATCATGAAAGTCCCAACAGCTAGGTGTAAAATGCCAAGCACACACAGTGTCTATGTGACAGGAAAGCTGGATGGCCAAAGGTGCAACTTTGTCATAGACTCTGCGTCTCAGCAAACCCTTGTGAGCATCAAGGTGTTAGATCATGAAGGAGTACCAGAAGCCATACAGAAGCTTTATGGTGTGACAGGACATTTTACAAGATTGTGGGAACCAGTGTGGGTAACTATTGTAGCTCATGGGCATAAAGGACAGACAGAAAGTATACTTGGCTGACA
>NW_013762551.1:0-889 GCF_000517525.1 Limulus polyphemus
GAAAGTTATCCACTATTCTGCCTTTTCTGAAACCGGGTAAACCTGCCTCTGATGTTAATTCTTATCGTCCTATCAGCCTCACTAGTGTTTTAAGTAAAACCTTTGAATGCATTATTGTTGCCCGTCTTCATCAATACATAGCTGCTCACAACCTGCTGCCTCATACACAGGCGGGATTTCGCCCTCGTCTTTCTAGTTTGGCTCAACTTCTCAAATTGTCTGACTCACTTTCCAATCATTTCAACATTGAATACCTTCCTGCATGCTCCTGTTTGATTTCCGGCGTGCTTTTGACTCAGTTTGGCATCAAGGTTTATTCCACAAACTGCATATGTTACACTTTTCTATTCTCTATATTCGTCTCATCTCCTCTTTTCTACACATGCAACGTGCCGCTATATTGATTGATTGGATTCTCTCTCGCACTTTCATACTACATGCTGGAGTCCCACAAGGTTCTGTGTTTTCTCCCCTTCTGTACATTCTCTATGTTGCTGATATGCCTTGTCCCCAGCCTCTTCTCCAGTTGTTTCAATATGCTGATGACACAGCTTTGGTAGCCCATTGTTCCACGATGTCAACTCTGCACAAGCTACTCCAGGCTGCTGTAAATTCTTTTTTGTCTTGATGTCACTGCTGGCGACTATCCCTCAATGTCTTTAAGACACGAGCTATTCTTTTTGGTCCAACTCGTCATAAGTTTCGCTCTTGCCATGACCCGTCTCCATTTGATGTCCGGGTCGACAATGTCCTGATCCTCCTTTCTGACTCTGTGACCTATCTATGCGTTGTCTTTGATAGGCATCTTACTTGGAAGCCATTCCTATCTACCCTTTCTGCTAAGGTTAATCGACGTCTTCATCTCCTCCGTTCTCTCACTGGTACCTTC
>NW_013762552.1:0-2422 GCF_000517525.1 Limulus polyphemus
CAATACTATGTACTATCAATAAGAAGACACAAGATTTAACGATACTGTTTACTGTAAAAAGAAGACACAAGATTTAACAATACTGTGTACTGTCAATAAGAAGACACAAGATTTAGTAATACTGTGTACTGTCAATAAGAAGACAAGGATTACCAATATAGGGGTACTATCAATAAGAAGACACAAGATTTATCAATACTGTTTACTCTCAATATGAAGACACAAGATTAAACAATACTATGTACTATCAAAAGAAGACAAGATTTAACAATACTGTGTCTCGTGTATAAGAAGGTACAGGTTTATCAATACTATGTACTGTCAATAAGAAGACACAAGATTTAACAATATTGTGTCCTGTCAATAAGAAGATAAAGGATTTATCAATACTATGTACTGTCAATAAGAAGACACAAGATTTAACGATACTGTGTAATGTCAATAAGAAGACACAAGATTTAACAATACTCTGTACTCTCAATAAGAAGACAACAGATTTAACAATACTATGTACTATCAAAATGAAGACAAGATTTAACGATACAGAACATAAGATAGAGGATTTATCAATACTCTTTACTGTCAATAAGAAGACACAAGACTTAACGATACTGTGTACTTTCAATAAGAAGACACAAAATTTAACAATACTGTGTACAATAAAAAAAGACACAAGATTTAACGATACTGTGTACTGTCAATAAGAAGACACAAGATTTAACAATACTGTGTACTCTCAATAAGAAGACAAAAGATTTAACAATACTGTTTACTCTCAATAAGAAGACACAAGATTTAACAATACTGTGTACTGTCAATAAGAAGACACAAGATGTAACAATACTATGTACTATCAATAAGAAAACAAGATTTAACAATGCTATGTACTATCAATAAGAAGACACAAGATTTAACGATACTGTTTACTGTCAATAAGAAGACACAAGATTTAACGATACTGTTTACTGTAAAAAGAAGACACAAGATTTAAGAATACTGTGTACTGTCAATTACTTCTTATTGACAGTACACAGTATCGTTAAATCTTGTGTCTTTTTTTGATTGTACACAGTATTGTTAAATTTTGTGTCTTCGTATTGAAAATACACAGTTTCGTTAAATCTTGTGTCTTCTTATTGACAGTAAAGATTATTGATAAATCCTCTATCTTTTTATTGACAGTACAGTGTATCGTTAAATCTTGTCTTCTTTTTGATAGTACATATTTTTGTTAAATTTTGTGTCTTCCTATTGAAAGTAAACAGTATCGTTAAATTTTGTGTCTTCTTATTGATAGTACATAGTATTGTTAAATATTGTCTTCTTTTTGATTGTACATAGTATTGTTAAATCTTGTGTCTTCTTTTCATTTCACAGTAAATAGTATCGTTAAATCTTGTGTCTTCTTATTGATAGTACATAGTATCGTTAAATCTTGTGTCTTCTTTTTGACAGTAAACAGTATCGTTAAATCTTGTGTCTTCTTATTGATAGTACATAGCATTGTTAAATCTTGTTTTCTTATTGATAGTACATAGTATTGTTAAATCTTGTGTCTTCTTATTGACAGTACACAGTATTGTTAAATCTTGTGTCTTCTTATTGAGAGTAAACAGTATTGTTAAATCTTTTGTCTTCTTATTGAGAGTACACAGTATTGTTAAATCTTTTGTAGTATTGTTAAATCTTGTGCAGTACACAGTATCGTTAAATCTTGTATCTTCTTATTGACAGTAAAGAGTATTGATAAATGCTGTATCTTTTTATTGACAGTACACAGTATCGTTAAATCTTGTCTTCTTTTTGATAGTACATAGTATTGTTTAATCTTGTGTCTTCTTATTGAGAGTAAACAGTATTGATAAATCTTGTGTCTTCTTATTGACAGTGCACCATAGTATTGATAAATCCTTCATCTTCCTATTGACAGGACACAGTATTGTTAAATCGTGTGTATTTTTATTGACAGTACAGTATCGTTAAATATTGTGGCTTGTTACTGATAGTACACAGTATCGTTAAATCTTATGACTTGTTATGATTGTACAGAGTAATGTTAAATCTTGTGTCTTAATGACAGTACATAGTATTGTTAAATTTTTGGCTTGTTATTGATAGTACACACTATCGTTAAATCTTGTGTCTTCTTATTGATATTACACAGTATTAATAAATTCTGTATCTTATTAAGTTAAATCTTCTGTCTTCTTATTGACAGTACACAGTATTGATAAATCCTGAATCTTCTTATTGAAAGGACACAATATTGTTAAATCGTGTGTCTTGTTATTGACAGTGAAATACTGTGTATTGTCAATAAGAAGAAACAGGATTTATCAATATTGTGTACTGTCAGTAAGAAGACAGAAGATTTAACGATACTGTGTACTGTCAATAAGAAGAAACAAGATTTATCAATACT
>NW_013762553.1:0-889 GCF_000517525.1 Limulus polyphemus
ATAAAATTAACCAATTTTATTTTTACCTTTGCCTCTAGTTTTCTTTTTCTAGATTTATTGCTAATACTATCTAAACAAAATAAATTACTATTTGTAAGCCTATAGCAGTAGTACCATTATAATCTTAATTCAGCCATAAGGATATAAAGTTTTATATTTAAAAATTCGTTTTGTAATCTTTTTGTATCTGTATTAATGATTTCTAAAATTGTAATCACTATTAAAGAAAAACGATGAATTCTGAAATATTATAATTCAACCATATTTACCACATTATTTTTACGTTGAGATCTATGCAGATTCATGTGAAAATATGTCGAGGATTAAAAGTTTGTCCCACATACTGCATATGACATATAATGTATTATATGTTAATATTGTAGCGGAAATAATTGGAACTACTAATTTTGTATTATTATTTTTCTTAATCATGTGAGGCCGGCGTAGTTGAAGATAAACTAGATAAACGGTGCACCCCCCTGTGTCTTACTTCCTCCAGTATCTCTAAAAACCAAGACACATTACATGATAATCTTCCTTATAATTTATTCCTCGATGTTTTTATTGTGGCTGCGAGTAATTTTTTAGTCTCTTACGAATTTACATTTAACTATTTAATCACTATAGTCGAGAGTTTTTATTTACACTTTGAAATTATACTTTAATGTAATGTCCTTGAGCGGTCATTTTCTTTTCTGAAGGATTTTATTGTTACGATTTAAACAAATTTTTTAAATAATTATTGCTTGTTAGTAGTTCCATATCTAAAGTAATTCATCTTCATCGTCACTGAATTTGAATTCATTGCTCTTTGAATACATATATATACATCATTTAACATGTATTGTAAGTCGAATATCTCCCACAACTTGTGCTTACATGTATGATT
>NW_013762554.1:0-232 GCF_000517525.1 Limulus polyphemus
GTTGTTGTACCAAATAACGCTAAACATGAGTATGGGTTACACATTCAGTAACTAGAGTTTCACCTAGGTGTTGAGGGAGTGGTTGTACCAAGTAAGGATAAAGATGAATATGTTGGTTATAAATTCGGTAACTAGAGTTACACCTAGATGTTCGTGGAGTTAGTGTACCAAATAACGCTAAAGATGAGTATGGTGGTTATAAATTCGGTAACTAGAGTTACACCTAGGTCTT
>NW_013762555.1:0-889 GCF_000517525.1 Limulus polyphemus
CCTTCTATAAATAAGAAACAGTATCACTTTATTTTTCTTTGAATTACCTACCATAACCAAGGCACATTATTGAGAAATTCTTCAAGATCTTGTTTTTGTCATCTTAAGCCTTTTAATGAAGATGGGAACATTGACAGGGAAATAGATTTGAACGAAGAAGTTTCGTAAAGAACGCGAACGGTAGTGTGATGGAAAATTACTCATGCTAGAAATTTTCATAAAAGTGACCCGAAAAACGTCGCTAACTCGGTAACCCGTGACAGGATTTTAACGAAACTTGTATATTCTGTTTTTATTCTCATTCCATTACAAATATGGCGCTATCGTGTGCCGTTTTTGCTGTATTTAATTACGGACAAGCAAACAAATAAACAATCTCAAAGTTTTAGTAGTATACAGATTTACAAAAAAAGTAATAAAAAAATAATCTAACAACGTATTATTTATTAATATTTGTTTAAAGTGTGCATCAACATGATAGACATGACTTTTTATACAGTTGGGACTCGTTGTTTTGATCAGCTGGTCTTTTCCAGGATCATTTTTGAAAGAGAATACCAGAATAATATTTATTTTAGCATTCTTCATACAAAGTATTTCTTAAACCTTTGAAAAAATCAACGTTTTTTGTGTGGTTTAATAATGTGTCCACAAGTAATATAAATCTGACATTTTTTCCCTCGTTCACTAAATCTGTGAATCCGCGAAAATATCTTTACCGTCATTTCTTTATAAAATTAACCAATTAACATTTTAACCACCTGTTATATTTATAACATTAACCAGTTAACATTTAACCACCTGTTATATTTATAACATTAACCAGTTAACATTTAACCACTTGTTATATTTATAACATTAACCAGTTAACATTTAACCACCTGTTATA